>NC_067492.1:33973607-34183607 GCF_947179515.1 Apodemus sylvaticus
CCAGCATTTGTGAGGCAGAGGAAGGTGGATTTCTGAGTTTGAGGCCAGCCTGATCTACAGAGTAAGTTCTGGGACAGCCAGGGCTATACAGGGCTATTCCAAAACCCTGTCTCGGAAAAAAAAGGAAAGAAAGAAAGAAAGAAAGAAAGAAAGAAAGAAAGAAAGAAAGAAAGAAAGAAAGAAAGAAAGAAAGAAAGAGAAAAGAAAAGAAAAGAAAAGAAAAGAAAAAGAAAGGGAGGGAGGGAGGAAGGAAGGAAGGAAGGAAGGAAGGAAGGAAGGAAGGAAGGAAGGAAGAAAAAAGTGAAAGAGCGATCTGTGCCCAGAGTTTATCCTGTGCCACAACTCTCCATACCCAAATACCACTGAGAGAGAGTTGATTTCCCAGGAGTGTGGACAAGCCTGTGAGTGCAGATAAGACCACCTCTTCTGCTAGGAGGGTCCCACCTGGAACCCTCAGGACACAGGAACTGAGGAGCAGCCTGGAACAGGAGCCTTCCAGTTCCCCGCTATTCCTGGAGCTGATCCTGGGTCATGGTGCCCAGAGCTGATCCTTTGCCCCAACACTCCATTCCCAAATACCTCCAGGAAAGAGCTGGCCTCCTAGGAGTACCAACAAGCCTGTAATGACAGGTAAGACCACCACTTCTGTTCAAATTTCTGGCCCAAGAGGGACCCTCCCAGAGCCATCAGGACATAGGAACCAAGGAAAAGCCTGGGATAGGATCTTTCTGATCTGTCTGCACCCCACAACTGACCCTGTACCACAACTCTCCATAACCAAATTCCTCCCAGAGAAAACTCGTCTCCCAGGATTATTGACACAAAGGCTTGCAGGAGGGACAAGCCACAGTCAGAGACAGCAAAACCAGCTAACACCATAGATAACCAGATAGCAACAGGCAGGGGCAAGAACATAAGCAACAGACACCAAGGCTACTTGGCATCATCAAAACCCAGTTCTCCCACCACAGTGATCCCTGGATACCCCAACACACCAGGAAAACAAGACTCTAATTTAAAATCACATCTCATGATGATGATGGAGGACTTTAAGAAGGACATGAATAACTCCCTTAACGAAATACAGGAGAGCACAGGTAAACAGCTAGAAGCCCTTACAGAGGTAACACAAAAATAAATACCTTAAAGAATTACAGGAAAACACAACCAAACAGGTGAAGGAACTGAATAAAACCATCCAGGATCTAAAAATGGAAATAGAAACAATGAAGAAATCACAAAAGGAGACAACCCTGGAGATAGAAAACCTAGGAAAGAAATTAGGAGTCCTGGATGCAAGCATCACCAACAAAATATGAGAGAAGATACAACAGAAAACATTAACAATGCAAAAAGAGGGAAGAATCTCAAGATGGACAACCGGGATGCTGCAGGAAGGGCCAATCGATGGTTCGGGATGGCACAACCCAAGTCTGGAAAGATGAATATGAACATCCTCCACCAGGAAGTGCTCATTGCTCAGAAAAAGCGGGAGATTGAGGCCAGAAGGGAACAAAAGGCCAGTCAGGGTCACGTAGCCAGTCCACAGCACCCTCATCCAAGGAAAATTGCCGATATACATAAATCCTGCATCTCCAACAAGTTTGCCGATGATGGCAGCTTCTTGTAGCAGTTTCTGAAGTTACAGAAGGCACAGACAAGCACAGATTCAGCCCCCAGGGCCCCTCCCAGCATGCCAACACCCAGCTCCTTGAAGAGACCCCTCCTGTTCAGCAAACGAACAAGTCTGGGGCTGGGTAGTCCAATGGTCCTTATGAAGAACTACTCGCATGCCAAACAGCTGCCTGTTGTACACCACCCAAAAGTCTTCCAGTCCCCTGAGGAGGAGGAGGAGAAGGAGGAGGAAGAGGAAGAGGAAAAGGAGGAGGAGGAGAAGGAGAAGGAGGAGGAAGAGGAAGAGGAGGAGAAGGAGGAGGAGGAGGAGGAGGAGGAGGAGGAGGAGGAGGACTATGAGCATTGACTAGAAATCAAAGTTTCACCCCCTGAGGGAGACTCAGAGAGTGATAGAGAAGCTGGCCCATTTTGTGGCAGAAGGAAGCCCGAGTTAGAGAAAGCAGCTATGGAGAACTGCAAGGATAACTGGGCCTTCATATTTGTGCATGATAAGAATATCAGGGAATTCCTGTAACCAAGATCAGGAAAGACACCCAAAACCCACAGGCAGTCACCCAGAAAGTTTCACCCCCCAGAGGAGACAAGAGGCTAAGAACCTTGCAGAAAAGTTGGCGAGGTTCAGAGCAGACGGTGGTCCTTAAGCGGATACCATTGCCCTCCAGAACAACCTTGAGAATAAGGCCTTCAGTTTTCTCTATGATCCCAACAGCCAAGTGTGCAGATACTACAGGAAAAAGCTGGAGGAGTTCCGGGAAGCAAAGGCGGGTTCCACAGGCTCCCTCCCTGCTCCTGCTCCCAACCCCAGTCTGCAAGGAAAGTCTGCCCCAGAAGACCTGTCAGGAGCTGTGCCCCCCATCACTGCCTGCCCTGCTCCAGTGGCCCCAGCGCCTGCTGTCAACCCCACTCCATCCATCCGCAGGAAGCCCGCCACCACAGTCACTGTGAAGAGGAAGCAGAAGAGCCGGTGGGGGCCTGAAGAGGACAAAGTGGCACTTCCACCTGAGGGACTGGCACAGAGGGACATAGATGCCTCACCTTCACCTCGGTCAGTTCAGGATCTCAAGGGGCTTGGCTATGACAAGGGGGAACCTGTGGACCTGGTAGGTATCACACAACTGTCAGATGCACAAAAGAAACAACTGAAAGAGCAGCAGGAGATGCAGCAGCATGTATGACATGGTTATGCAGCACATACCTGCCATGCAAGGCAAGCAGCTTCTGTGGGAGAAGGCGCTGCAGCAACCCCATCATGGCTATGACAGTGATGAGGAGGTAGACAGTGAACTGGGCACCTGGGAGCACCAGCTGTGTGACACATGGAGATGGACAAGACACTGGAGTGGGTAGAGCAACTAACACAGATGGGTCGGGGCAAGTACTTCATCTGTAACTTTCTGCCCCCTGTTGAGCTGGAGAAGTTCATGGAGACCTTCAAGGCACTAAAGGAGGGTCAAAAGCCACTCAGAGTAAGCTGAGGGTAGAAAACATGGCTACCAGATGCTCATGAAGATGGGCTGGAAGGAGACTGGGAGGCTGGCATTGAGAACCAGGGCATCAAGAACCCAGGGAACAACAGTGCCTCCACAATACTTGGAGCCGCTTTTGGCATCGGTGGTCCAGGTGAGCTCTCCAAAGAGGATGGTGCTGGCCTATCACTTCCAGCCCAACCCCCTGAACAACCCCAGACAGCGCTACTTCGGAATATTCTGGAAACACAAAGTCTATTTTCAGATCGGCCATCTTTGGACTGTGGAATGTTCTGGCATCCATCTCTGCCCTGTTGTCACAGCTGTTGTGCCATGTATTAAAGTCCCAATGCTCAAAAAAGAAAAAATGTGAAAAACAAAAAGTTCCTAACACCAAACATCCAGGAACTCCAGGACACAATAAGAAGACCAAACCTAAGGATTATAGGTATAGAAGAGAGTGAAGATTCCCAACTTAACGGGCCAGTAAATATCTCCAACAAAATTGTAGAAGAAAACTTCCTTAACATAAAGAAAGAGATGCCCATGAACATGCAAGAAGCCTACAGAACTCCAAATAGACTGGCCAGAAAAGAAATTTTTTCCATAACATAATAATCAAAATACCAAATGCACAAAACAAAGAATATTAAAAGAATATTAAAATAAGGGGAGCCCGGCGGTGGTAGCGCACGCCTGTAATCCCAGCACTTGGGAGGCAGAGGCAGGCGATTTCTGAGTTCGAGGCCAGCCTGGTCTACACAGAGAAACCCTGTCTTCCTGTCTCCCTGTCTCAAAAAACAAAAAACAAAAAAAAGGGGGGGGGGAGGTCAAATAGCATATAAAGGTGTACATATTGGAATTACACCAGACTTCTCACCAAAGACTATGAAAGCTAGAAGATCCTAGGCAGATGTCATACAGACCCTAAGAGACCACAAATGACAACCCAGACTACTATATCCAGCAAAACTCTCAGTTACCATAGATTGAGAAACAAAGATGTTCCATGACAAAACAAAATTTACACAATATCTTTCCACAAATCCAGCCCTTCAAAAAATAGTAGATGGAAAATGCCAACACAAGGAAGGAAACTACACCCTAGAAAAAGAAAGAAAGTAATCTTCTTTCAACAAACCCAAAAGAAGATAGCCATAGGGCTAGTGAGATGGCTCAGTGGTTAAGAGCACTGACTGCTCTTCCAGAGGTCCTGAGTTCAAATCCCAGCAACCACATGGTGGCTCACAACCATCCGTAATGAGATCCAATGCCTTCTTCTGGTGTGTCTGAACACAGCTACAGTGTACTTAGATATAATAATAAATCTTTAAAAAAAAAAAAGATAGCCACAGAAACAGAAAAATAACATCAAAAAGAACAGGAAGCAATAATCACTATTCCTTATTATCTCTTAATATCAATGGACACAATTCACCAATAAAAAGACATAGACTAACAGACTGGATACATAAACAGGACCCAGCATTTTGCTATTATCTAAAGGATAAGGAAGGACACTTCATACTCATCAAAGGAAAAATCTACAAAGAAGAACTCTCAGTTCTGAACATCTATGCTCCAAACACAAGGACACCTACATTCATAAAAGAACCATTACTAAAGCTCAAAGCACACATTGCACCTTACACAATAATAGTGGGTAACTTCAACACTCCACTCTCATTAACGGACAGATCAGGGAAACACAAACTAAACAGAGACGCAGTGAAATTAACAGAAGTTATGAGCCAAATGGGTTTAACAGATATCTATAGAACATTTCATCCTAAATCAAAATAATATACCTTCTTTTCAGCACCTCATGGTACCTTCTCCAAAACTGACGATATAACTGGTCACAAAACAGACTTCAACAGATATAAGAAGATTGAAATAATCCCATGCCTCCTATCAGATAATCACAGATTAAGGCTGTTCTTCAATAGCAACAAGAACAACAGAAAGCCCACATAAACATGGAAGCTGAACAATGCTCTACTCAATGATAACTTGGTCAAGGAAGAAATAAATAAATTAAAGACTTTTTAGAATTTAATGAAAATGAAGGCACAATATACCCAAACTTATGGAACACAATGAAAGCAAGAGGAATGCTAAGAGGAAAACTCATATGAATACTGATGAAAAATACTCAATAAAATTCTTGCCAACCAAATCCAAGAACACATCAAACCAATCATCTATCACAATCAAGTAGGCTTCATCCCAGGGATGCAGGAATGGTTCAGAAATCCATCAATGTAATCCACTACATAAACAAACTCAAAGAAAAAAAACACATGGTCATTTCATTAGATGCTGAAAAAGCATTTGACAAAATTCAGCATCCTTTCTTGTTAAAAGTCTTGGAAAGAACAGGAATTCAAGGCCCATACCTAAACATAGTAAAAGCAATATACAGCAAAGCAGTAGCCAACATTATACTAAATGGAGATAAACTTGAAGCAATCCCAGTAAAATCGGGACTATACAAGGCTGCCTTCTCTCACCTATCTATTCAATATAGTACTTAAAGTTCTAGGTAGAGCAATTAGACAGCAAAAGGAGGTCAAATGGATACAAATTGAAAAGAAAGAAGTCAAGATATCAATATTTGCTGATGCTATGATAGTATACTTAAGTGACCCCAAAAACTCGACCAGAGAACTCCTACAGCTGATAAACTACTTTAGCAAAGTGACTGGATATAAAATAAACAAATACTCAAACAAATCAGTAGCCTTTCTGTACTCAAAGGATAAACAGGCTGAGAAAGGAATTAAGGAAACAACACCCTTCACGACAGTCTCAAACAATATAAAATACCTTGGTGTGACTCTAACCAAAGTGAAAGATCTGTATGACAAGAATTTCAAGTCTCTGAAGAAAGAAATCGAAGCAGACCCCAGAAGATGGAAAGATCTCCCATGCTCATGGATTGGCAGGATTAATATAGTAAAAATGGCCATCTTGCCAAAAGCAATATACAGATGCAATGCAATCCCCATCAAAATTCCAACTCAATTCCTCATAATTAGAAAGTAAATCATAAATTCATTTGGAATACAAAAAAAAAAGAATAATGAAAACTATTCTCAACAATAACAGAACTTCTGGGGGAATCAGCATCCCTGACCTCAAACTATACTACAGAGCAATTGTGATAAAAACTGCATGGTATTAGTACAGTGACAGGCAGGAAGATCAACGGAATAGAATTGAAGACCCAGAAGTGAACCCACATACCTATGGTCACTTGATCTTTGACAAAGGAGCTAGAACTATCCAGTGGAAAAAAGACAACATTTTCAACAAATGATGCTGGCTCAACTAGTGGTCAACATGTAGAAGGATGAAAATTGATCCATTCTTATTTCCCTGTACAAAGCTCAAGTCCAAGTGGATCAAGGACCTCCACATAAAACCTGATACACTGAATCTAAGAGAAGGGAAAGTGGGGTAAAGTCTCGAACACATAGGCACAGGGGAAAAGTTTCTGAACAGAACACCAATGGTTTATTCTCTAAGATCAAGAATTGACAAATGGGACCTCATAAAATTGTAAAGCTTCTGCAAGGCAAAGGACACTGTCAATAGGACAAAATGACAACCAATAAATTGGGGAACGATCTTTACCAATACTATATCCAATAGAGGGCTAATATACAATATATACAAAGAACTCAAGAAGTTAGGCTCCAGAGAACTAAATAACCCTATTTAAAAATGGGCAACAGAGCTAACCAGAAAATTCTCAACTAAGGAAACTTGAATAGTTGAGAAGCACCTAAAGAAATGTTCAACATTATAAAGGAAATGCAAATCAAAACAACCCTGAGATTTTACCTCACACCAGTCAGGATGAATAAGATCAAAAACTCGGGTAACAACAGATGCCAGCGAGGATGTGGAGGAAGAAGAACACTCCTCCATTGCTGGTGGGATTGCAAGCTGGTACAAGCCCTCTGGAAATCAGTCTGGAGGTTCCTCAGAAAATTGGACATAGTACTACCTGAGGACCCAGCTATACCACTCCTAGGCATATACCCAGAAGATGCTCCAACATGTAATAAGGACACATGCTCCACTATGTTCATAGCAGCCATATTTCTAATAGCTAGAAGCTGGAAACAACTCAGATGTCCCTCAACAGAGAAATGGATACAAAAAATATGGCACATTTACACAATGGAGTACTACTCAGCTATTAAAAACAATCACTTCATGATATTCACAGGCAAATGGATGGAACTTGAAAATATCATCCTGAGTGAGGTAACTCAGTCACAAAAGAACACACATAGTATGAATTCACTGATAAGTGGATATTAGTCCAAAAATTCAGACTACCCAAGATTAAATTCATAGACCACATGAAGCCTAAGAAGAAGGAAGACCAAAATGTGGATACCTCAGTGCTTCTTGGAAGGGTAAACAAAATACTCACAGAGGAAATACAGAGACAAAGTGTGGAGCAGAGACTGAAGGAAAGGCCATCCAGAGACTGCCCCACCTGGGGATCTATCCTATATAAAGCCACCAAACCTGGACGCTATTGTGGATGCCGGGAAGTGCTTGCTGAGGGAAGCCTGGCACGGCTGTCTCCTGAGAGGCTCTGCCAGAGCCTGACAAATACAGAGGTGGATGCTCACAGACAACCACTGGCCTGAGCTCTGGGGTCCCCGATAGAGGAGTTGGAGAAGGGAATGAAGGAGCTGTTGGGGTTTGCAACCCCTCAGGGAGGGAGCAACAGTGTCAATAGGCCAGACTCTCCCCCCCCCCCCCGAGCTCCCAGGGACTGAACCACCAACCAAAATTACACATGGAGCGACCCATCCATGGCACTGGCCGCATATGTGGCAGAGGATGGACTTGATGGACATCAGTGGGAGGAGAGGCTCCTTGGGCCTGAGGGTGTCCAATGCCCCAGGATGAGGAAATGCTAGGACAGGAAGGTGGGAGTGGGTGAGTGGGAGGGGAAGCACCCTTATAGAGGCAGAGGGAGGGGGCACAGGATATGGGAGACCTGGAAAGGGGAAAACATTATAAATGTGAATAAAGAAAATATCCAGGCTGGAGAGATGGCTCAGTGGTTAAGAGCACTGTCTGCTCTTCCAAAGGTCCTGAGTTGAAATCCCAGCAACTTCACGGTGGCTCACAACCATCCGTAATGAAATCTGATTCCCTCTTCTTGTGTGTCTGAAGACAGCTACAATGTACTTACATATAATAAATAAATACATCTTTAAAAAAATAAATAATTCTAAAAAATATTTAAAAAAAAAAAAGCCAGGCAGTGGTGGCACATGCCTTTAATCCCAGTACTTGGGAGGTAGAGGCAGGCAAATTTCTAAGTTCCAGGCCAGCCTGGTCTACAGAGTGAGTTCCAGGACAGCCAAGGCAACACAGAGAAACCCTGTCTTGAAAAACCAAAAGAAAGAAAAAGAAAAAGAAAATATCCAAAAGAAAGAAAGAAAGAAAGAAAGAAAGAAAGAAAGAAAGAAAGAAAGAAAGAAAGAAAGAAAGAAAGAAAGAAAGAAAGAAAGAAAGGAGAGGGAGGGAGGGAAGAAAGGAGGGAGGGAGGAAGGGAGGGAGGAGGGAGGGAGGGAAGGAGGGAGGAAGGAAAGAAGGGAAAGGGGAAGAGAGAGAGAGAGAGGAAGGAAGAAGGAAGGAAGAAAGGACAGAGAGAGAGAGAGAGAGAGAGAGAGAGAAATTAAAAAGTAGAACTACTGAAAAAGAAATGTGTAAGAACTTTGTCCTGACCTCAAAGATCTTCCTGGCTACTGTGAGCTATATAAAGATAAAAGTTACCGGCAATGTGCTATGAGGGTGTCACCACACACACACAGGTAGAAACACTGAAGGAACATGCACAAAGAGATGGCCTGAAAGAGCATCAGTTGAAGCTTCACAGGGAAGATGACATTCATGAGAACTTTAGCATGAAACTGTAGGGTGAAAGTCTATTGGTGACAATGCTTTTCAAACTCCACTAAAATGGTAGGACTCAAAATACTAAGATCACATTGATCCCCAAAAGCCTTACATATACAACATTCTTACCTGGGTTTGTATTAGTAATACATGGAATTGAATCTGCATTATAGAAATGCAAAATATAGTGGAGAGTCTAACTAGAAGATACTACTTGCCTTTTGTTTTATACCAAGCAATATCCAGGCCCAAAGAGACAGAGTTTAGTGTTATAGTCTGACCATTGTAATTCAGTCAGTCATTTGAGATTGTCACAAGCAGAAGGTAGATGTCCTATGGTCAATGTGATATGGACTCTTTATTAATAAAAAAAAACCAAACTAATGAGCCATGCTTCCATTAGGTAGATTGTGTTATAGAACCCTTGTTACTCTTAATTAAGGGCTTCTCCGCATGACACATCACCATCAGCTTTCCTGAAAGACGGTCATCGTCATCCTTGTATAGCTAAAATCAAAGTCACAATATTTGATGCAGAAATATTTCAAGGGCATCTGAATGCAAATATCCATCAAATTATAAATCCATGTAAAAGCCCATGCACCTGTGCATGCGTGCGAGCGTGTTCATAGTGTTGGATGAAGGATATGTGTCACTGGAAAATATGTATGTTAATAGAGCAGAGGAACTTTGAGAGAAAGTCATTACTTCTTATATTGATCAGGAATATTCACTCAAAGATGTTTAGGGAAAATTCAACTTTTAAAGATCTCCTTTTTAGAATTCACACAAAAACCTAACCATTAAGGTAGAAAATCATAGATCAAAGTTAATCATCATAACCTAGATATCAGAAAAAAGTTATTTTTTCTCATGTACGATGCAAGAAACTTACTACCAGAGTACTGTTATCAGACACCTGCTCATTTTCCATCACAGAAAGGAAGTATGATGCATCAGCCTTTCCACAATATTTGGGTGCAATGTTATTGTCTCTGTCCCCAGAGCCAACACTTCCGTAATTATTTGATATATAAAAAAAATATATCAAAAGCATTGGTGCACATCAGTGAGAACTTTCAACCACCTTGAAAATGACTTTTAGAATATTTCATTAGCAGACTGTCTCTCGGAACCTGAGTTGACATTCGTGTTTCTTCATACCAGTCTTTCATCCATAAAACCCTTTGTTCTCCTGAACAGTTTCCAGACAATGTGAGCAATCACAAAAAAAGCATCCACTCCAGCATTTGATCAGACTTATTCAAATCTCATCTATTAATACTTTTTTTGAGATATTCCTAAGAATTTTATTTCCTTTCTTTCAATACCATATTATTTCTTTTTCAAAAAAAAATGCTAAATTTAATGAAATGGAAGCTTGATATTTTGTAGGAAATAAGCACAGTTCAGGGCAAAAATTCCCATCCATTATTATCACGTTCAATAAAGTGTATGAGAAAATAACCGTTGTGTTGGGTTTGAAGATTTAATTTTAAATATATAAGATTGAATTTCCAGCCCTCAGAATAGTGTGGGGGGGGCAGCCTTTGCTTAAACAGTATTACACACACCCAGAAGTAGCATATTCAAAATAAAATTTGAGTAGCCAAAAACATAATTATTGATATTTTAATAAAAAGCAAAGCAGTACATGAACTGTTTAGGATGACAAAGTCTCCTTAGGCCAGTTACAACATCCAGGACCATTGTGATTAACATCTGCAAAATCAAGAATCATACTGCTCCAGCTCTTCCAGAAGTCATGCAAAAACAGATACTTTAGTAAATCTATGTATAAGCATAAAAATAAAACTGTTCCCAAACTGAAATATTGATGCATCTTGGCGTGGGAAGAGTCCATATTTTATGAAACACGCATGATCCAGAAGCAGAAAAAGCTGCTTTTGCTTCATAGTTATGCCTACTAACCCGATTTTACTCATTTAAATGATTTGGAGAGTGCATTAGTTACTTATCCTATCGACATAATAAATGACTGGCAAAGTTAAGTTAAGGGAGAAAAGGGGTTATCTTGGGCTCACAGCCCAAGGGCACAGCCCATCCTAGCAGTGAAACCCTAGCAACAGGAGCTGGAGGCATTGCGTCTGCAGTCAGGACCAAGGGAATGGTGTCTCCCCACCTCCATGAGCCTAATGTAGACACTTCCTCAGAGACAGAGCCAAGGCTATCCTAATCTAGACAATCTCTCACAAGTGTGGCCAGGGATTTGTATCGTGGTTTAGTCTAGAGGCTGTTGATAGGTTAATATTGACAATCAATATTAAGCATCGCAGACAGTTAACACAAGCCAGGAAAATCAAGAAAATACTAGGCTCAACTGGATTTAATAACTCTGGGTTGTTGTTAGGTTTTCTGCATTTGTTTGTTTACTTGCTTGCTTGCTTGCTTGCTTTGTTTTTAGGATTATTTGACTTTTTAAATTTTTTTGTACATATGTATGACTAAATGTATGCATGTGTACCGCGTGTGCAGGTGCCCAAGAAGGCCAAAAGAGGTGTCAAACCCACTGTGGCTGGAAGTACAGGCAGCTCTAAGATGCTACCTGATAGAGGTGCTGGGAACAGAACCCAGGTCAAAAGCAGCAAAGTTCTTAGCTGCTGAGTCAGCTCTCCAGCCCCCTTTGTATTTCGAATTTATTAATCTCTGTGTCCTTCTGTCTGAAGGAAGGGCTGTTGCTGAAGCCACCCTGGACTTGCCAGGCCACATCCTTGAGATTTTAGTGTCACCTTCTGAGAACCTTAATTTCTAGCTTTTACTGCTTTGTCATCCAGCTTAGTTTACTAGTATGGGACTTCATGATATTTGTGTTTTATTAGTAAACAAAAAAATTCATTTCAAGTAATATAATGGCAAAGAGAGAAATGGACACTGTCAAAAAATCAAAGGGTTGAAAAACCACTCAAAAGTTGTAAGAGATCCTTCTTTCCATGTTTTTCTCTTTTAAAATAGAGAACAAGGCTGGGAGGGAAAAAAAAAAAAAAAAAAAAAACGGGCCCAGAGCAGCTGTCCCTAAGACTCTGGTTTGATGGTCAACACCTCTATGGAGGCTCACAACTGTCCCTAACTCCAGTATCACGGCATCTGGTGCCCTCTTCTGGCCTTCAGAAGCACTGCATGCAGGTGGTGCACAGACATGCTGACTGACCAAACATCCATGCATGCAAAATAAAATGAAGATAAATACGGCTAAAAATATTTCTCAAACAAGATAAATGTATTTAGTATAAACATAAGTTCCACAGAGTGTTATAATATCAAATTGGAGACAGAATACGATGGTGCCCATTTGTAATCCACCATATAGGAGACAGGCAGGAAGATCACGCAAGCTTGCTAAAAGGCAACACTGTCTCAGACACAAAAAAAGTAACATCCAGATGGAAACAAAACCAGTGAACATTGGGGAAAGACCTCTCAGTTCTTCCTCACCGTCTCTCACTTGTTGGCAGTTTCCCCAGCGTTTGCTCCCTCCGTGATGTGCTGTGAGCCCCAAAATGAGGAGGAGCCCAACCCGTCATAGCCTGAAACTTCCAAATGGGCACCTCAAAACAAGCTTGCTATCTTTCTTTATTTCCGATATATTTTTTATTTGCATTTCAAATGATTTCCCCTTTCCTGACTCCCCATTCCCCAAAAGTCCCATAAGCCCTCTTCCCTCCTCCTGTTCCCCCATCCACCCCTTCCCACTTCCCTGTTCTGGCTTTGCCCTATACTGCGGCACTGAGTCCTTCCAGAACCAGGGGCCACTCCCCCCCCCACCCCGTTCTTCTTGGACATCATTTGATGTGTGGATTATGTTTTGGGTATTCCAATTTTCTAGGCTAATATTTGCTTATCAGTGAGTGCATACCATGATTGATCTTTTGAGACTGGGTTACCTCACTTAGGATGATGTTCTCCAGCTCCATCCATTTGTCTAAGAATTTCATGAATTCATTGTTTCTAATGGCTGAATAGTACTCCATTGTGTAAATATACCACATTTTTTGTATCCATTCCTCCATTGAGGTACACCTGGGTTCTTTCCATCTATTATAAATAGGGCTGCTATGAACATGGTGGAGCATGTGTCCTTATTACATGCTGGGGAATCCTCTGGGTATATGCCCAGGAGTGATATAGCAGGGTCCTCCAGAAGTGGCCAGTCTGGAAATCAGTCTGGAGGTGCCTCAAAAAGCTTGCTATCTTTCTAACTGACTATCCTGAGTTAGTCACTACTATTGTAGTGATAGGAAGCTGGGTAAACACCGATTCCTGTTTTCACACGGGTAACGCAGACACACGGGCAAACAGACTCAATGCCCTGCATACAACTTGTATGTATACGTTTCACGGAATATCAAGGAGAGCCCACATTCTCTTGCACACTGGTCCTCATTTGTGTCGGTTACGTTGATCTATCTTTGTCATCATCCCCACCACTCTGGAAAACTGCATGGCGCTCTTAGGAAACCAGGGCACTCTTCCGAGCCTGTGGTTTTCTCTAGCTCACCATGGATCCGTGAGGGAGCGCTGCCAGCCTGACTCATACCCTCCACCCTAAATTTGCTCCCAGACGCTCCCCAGATGCTCTGTTTCAAGGTAGCTCCCGCCTTGCCTTGTTTCACTCTCTGCAACCCACCCTCGGATCCACTGCTGCCCTGGACACTGTCTAGTGACCTTTCCTGGTCATCTCCAGCAGCTATTTGGATTTGCCATTCTGTACTCCCTCCTTTCGGACCCACTCCCACGTCTCCTCCGAGCTGCCCCATGTGCAGATCCCGATCTAAATGAGTCACCTCAACTCGCTACCTTGTTGCCAACTGGGCTGAGTCAAGGCAGAGCAGAGACCTTTCATTCAAAGAGAGAGTTTTTCATTAAGGAAAAAAAAATATAGAACGAGATCCTGTCATTTTTCTATGACCTGTGTGAGCCTAAAGGTCATTAAGTGAAATATGTAGGTGCAGAAAATAGATGTCATACTGACATATGCAAAGGAAGATAGTTCATCTCAGAGGCTAGTGGCTGCAGAGACCGGGGAAGAGTGGGCAGGGGAAGGTGGAGAGGGGTGATTGACAGGTACCGGGTTACAGTTGGAGAAACTACAAATGGGTGGCAGCACAGAAGGGTAACTCTAGTTAATAACTCCTTGCTAAGATTTTTAAATAACAGGTGTTAAAGGTAAGGGTTTGTCAGTCGCCCTGATCTGAGCTTTATTCATCCTATGCATGCATTGAAATACCACACTATACCTCCAATGCATGTGTATAGTTACTGTGTCATTGAAAATTTAGGTTTTAAAAATAGAGCCCTTCAGCCGGTCTCCACAAAGCTTCCTCGTGCTGGGCTCTGTAACTGCTCCTCTCGGGGACCTTGGCACTGCTAGCCAATCTCATCCCTACTCTTCGTCAGTTCCTGGCTTTTAAAAGGCACCGTGTCATAGAGTCCCCTTGGTCTGCCTACACTTTGGCTAAGTCTCTTTATTCTGCAAGACTCCTCGCCTCAAATCACCCCCATTTGAGAGTGCAATCTGTTTCCTGCCAGCAGCCTGACAAGCTAGAGTCCTTATCTTATTTGCTCGCTCGCCAACAGTTGATACCAGAGTCCGCTGCCTTCTTATCTCTAGCGACCTGCTCCGTCCCCCTAATGAGTCTGCCTCAGAGTGGTCAGGAAAAAAAAAAAAAGATGACAGCACTAGTCTTCAAGAGGCCTCCCTCAGAAACACACGATCAGAGGACAATCGTGTGCTTTCACAGAAAACAAGTCCCCTGCACAATGCCCTGCGTGCCGCCCACACCCAGGTCTGAGCGTACTTGCACCCACTCCCACACACTAGTGAGCACCCCCTGAAGCGCTGGGAGGTGCTCTCCACTCTGAGATTCTCTGTCTGTAGAGAACACGCTCACATCTTCAACACTTCAGTCTTCTTACCTCAACGCAGACTCCTGGCTGCCCCTGGGCTTTCTTCTCTCATATATACCCAGCATGCTCTCTCCAGGCTGTAGGTGGGGGCCACCAAAGGATTCATTCATTTCCTGTTTCTCAAAGAGGCATTCCTCAACTTCCACTACACTACTTCGGTAACTTTTTTGTTCGTTTGGTTTGGTTTTTCGAGACAGGGTTTCTCTGTATAGACCAGGCTGTCTTGAAACTCACTCTATAGACCTGGCTGGCCTCGAACTCAGAAATCCGCCTGCCTCTACCTCCCAGAGTGCTGGGATTACAGGCGTGTGCCACCACTGCCCGCCTTCTTCTCTTTTTATTTATTCTTTTCTCCTATGAGGCTTCCGGAGTGGAGCCTCCTCTCCTCCCACCTCTTTTCATCTCCCCCCCCCCCCCAGACCCACCCCTTCTTTGTTTCCTTTCAGGGAAAGAGCGCGCCTCTCAGAGATACCAACTGAACAAGGCATAACAAGATTCAATAAGGCTAGGCACAAACTGACGTATCAAGGCTGAACGAGGCAACCCAGTAGGAAGAAAAGGGTCCCGAGAGCAGGCAAAAGAGTACGAGACACCCCACTCCTACTCTTAGGAGTCCGGCAAGAACACCAAGCTATGCTGGGCGGTGGTGGCCCACACCTGTAATCCCAGCATTCTGGGAAGTAGAGGCAGGCGGATTTCTGAGTTCGAGGTCAGCCTGGCCTACAGAGTGAGTTCCAGGACAGCCAGGGCTATGCAGAGAAACCCTGTCTGGGGGGGGGGGGGGCGGCGCGTAGTAACATACAGGCAGAAGACCTGGGTCAGACCCAGACAGGCTCCCTTATCGTTACTTCAGGCTCTGTGAGCCCCTTTGGGCCCTGCTTAGTGGATTCTGTGGGTCCTGTTCTCATGGTATCCTCAACCCGTCTGGCTCCTGCAATCCTTCCCCTCTTCTGCTTACTGTGTGGCTGTGGGTCTCTATATCTGCCCCCATCAGCTGTTGGACAAAGCCTCTCTGGTGACAACCGAGCTAAGCACCGATATAGAAGTATAGCAGCATATTATTAGCGATCATTCCATTGATCTTTTTTGCCAGTCATGTCAGGGTCTCTGGGATATCCAGCTTCCCGGATGGTACCTGGCCATACAGACGCTGTCATGCATCGGCCCCCTCTTGTGACACGGTCCTTGACTTAGTTCAGTCATCTGTTGGCCACTCCCACAAGCTTCTGAGCTCCCCTTTGCCCAGCACATCTGGAAGTCAGAGGAAGGTGTGCGTTGAAGGTTTTGTGGCTGTGTTGGTGTCCCGGTCACATGACCAGAATGAAGCCTTGCCTGGTCACAGATGATGGCCAGTTCAGGCTCCATATCCTCCACTACTCGGAGTCCTCACCAGGGTCACCTTCATAGGGTCCAGGAAGTTTCCAGTACACTAGGCTACGACATTGCAGCCCCCCCAAAAGCCCTACAATTCCAGTCATTTCTCCTCATACTCTCTCCCTTGGTCCCTCTGTCCCTACCTGGTGCCCCCTGTTCCCATCCCCAGTTCACCTGTATAATCTATTCTATTTCGCCTTCCCACAGAGATCCATGTGTCCACCCTAGAGCCCTCCGTGGTACTTAGTCTGGGTGAGCAGATGATTACCCTTCACTTAGCAGTCAATGCTCACTTATAAGTGAGTACTTATGATGTTCGTCCTTCTGGGTCTGGGTTACCTCACTCAGGATGATTTTTTTTTTCTAGTTTCATCCATTTGCCTGCAAATTTTATGATGTCATATTTATGACAGCTGAGTAGCTGAGTACTTCATGGTGTAAATGAACTACATTTTCTTCATCCATTCTTCAGTTGATAGACATCTAGGTTACTTCCAGTTTCTGGGTCTTGTGAATAAAACCACTATGAACATAGTCGAGCAAGTGTCCTTGTGGTAGGATGGTCTTCTGGATATATTCTCAAGAATGGTATAGCTGTGTCCTGAGGTAGATTAATTCCCAATTTTCTGAGAAAGAGCCATATTGATTTCCATAGAGGCTGTACAAGTTTTCACTCTATGGTGATTTGAAAGAAAATGACCCATAGACTTGAAGATAGTAAATTATTAGGAAGTGTGGCCTTGACAGAGTAGGTGTGGCCTTGTTGGAGGAAGTATTTCTTAGTCACTTCCTGCTGACTGCCAGTTTGGGTGTAGAACTCTCAGCTCCTTCTCCAGAACCAGGTCTGTCTGTATGCCACCATGTTCCCACCACAGTTATAATGGATTAAACCTATGAACTGTAAGCCAGCCCCAATTAAATGTTTTCTTTTACAAAAGTTGCGGTGGTCATGGTGTCTCTTCCAAGCAATAGAAAAGCTAAGACATACATTCACTGGAAATGGAGGAGCATTTCCCTTGCTCTCCATCCTCTCCCGCATGAGCGGTCACCTGTGTTATTGATCTTAGCCATTCTGACAGGTATAAGATGGAATCTCAAAATGGTTTGAATTTGCATTTCTCTGAGGGCTAAGAATGTTGAACATATCTTTAAATGTTTCTTCCTTGCCCCAGTTCCCTCCCCTTCTCCTCTGAGAAAGTGGAGGTACCCCCTAGATATCCCTCCACCCTGATCCTGTGAATGACTTAAAGTCAGAGGACAACATTCAGGAGTTGGTTCTCTATTCCCAGCATATGGGTCCTAGGATTCAAACTCAGGTCATCAGATTTAATAGCAAGAACCTTTATTCATAGAACTCCCCTCCCTCCGTTTCTTCCAGATACTCCCCACCTTCCTACCCACCAAACTACAAATTCTTTTCTCTCTTGTTCATATGCATAACATACAGAAAATGCATAAAACCAGTCAATGTTATTCAGGAGACTTTCAAAACATACAGCCTATTGATGTTGCCCTCAGTTTCTATCCAGAGGTAGAAAGTAAAATCCTATTGCAGAAGACACCATATTCTTCAGTCATGGGGACCCAGAAGCCCCTGAGCTGGAACTGACCCGAATTCCTCTTCCATGAGAACTAGTTTTCATGGTACCATAAGGTACAATGAAATCCTCCAAAGCAGAGAAGCAATAGTCCTCCCCAGCTAAGTCCTCCCAATAGGAACCAAACAACCAGTATGGCAGGATAACCCTGAGTACACTAATGCATGCATGCTTTGATAGCAAGAAGCTCTCTGATTGGGACTTAAAGAGGGAAACTATGTCTGGTTCTGGAAACCTAGCCAAAGACTCAAAGCTAATAAAGATCCTTATCTTGGAGGAGAACCTCCAGCTATCATTTTACTAAACCAGAATAATCTCTAACAACAATCTACAAATATTTGTCCTTACACCCACAGATGGGTGTAGTCTTCAACCCTCATCAAGGAAATTTCTCTTTGCAACAGCCCACTACAGAAAATATACAGACTTAACATTGCAGAAGATGGGGAAATGTAAAGAGGTTAAGAGACAAATGATCAGGGTCTTTGCTGTAAAATGTTATCTCCTAGTAACATTGGAAGTTGCCCATAAAGTCTCAACGACATGATGGCCTCAACATGAGCTGAAAAGACAATTATAGACCTACTAAGAAACACTATACAAAGAACTAAGGCAGTTAAGGAATGCTGAAAGCAGGAGAAAAAGTTTTCCCAAAGAAAAAGCATTATCGATTGATTATCCAATACCAAATAGTCAGCCCTGAAAACATACATACAAGTAACATTATACAGACTGAGCAGGTTATACATAAGAATGTACATGTACATACACATGTTCATGAAACAATAATTAAAGAAAAAGAAGCCATGAATTTGAAGGAGGGCAAGGAGGGGTTTGGATGGAGGAAAGGAGAGGGAAAAGTGATGTAATTATATTTTACTCTCAAAAATTAAAAAAAGAAAAGGGCATAAAATAAGAAAATAAAGATCAAAGGAACAAAAACAATAAGACAAAATAGTATTACCCTTCCTTTATGAAGCTATTATAAGCCAATGTCTGGTAAATATCATGCTACACTTGATCTTAGCCAAAAGGCCAAGAAGCGATGGTAGATATTATAGATCAACTTGAAATGTTCACTTTCTAAGAATATTCCTTATCCAGCCAGTGGTTTTTTTTTTTTTTTTTTGCAATATTCTAATAAGACTACCATGTGTCAACTAACCACAATATCCCCAAAGTAGAAAATTTTGACAATATTAGAATTTTACTGTCTTAGTGTTTTATTTCTGTGAAGAGCCATTATGACTAAGCTAATTCTTATAAAAGAAAACATTTGATTAACTCTGGCTTACTGTTTGTGAGGTTCAGTCCATTAACATCATGATGGGAAGCATGGCAGCATCCAGTCAGGCGTGGGGATGGAGAAGGATCTGAGAGTTCTACATCTTGATCTGAAGGCAAGGAGACTGCATTCTTCAGAAGACTATACTCCACCCTGGGTGTAGCTTGAGCCTAGGAGACCTCAAAGCCTACCTACACAGTGACACACTTCCTCCAACAGGCCACACCTCCTCTAAAAAGGCCACACCTCCTAATAGTGCCACTCACTAAGGATTCAAACACATGAATCTATGGGGGGCCCTGCCTATTCAAACCACCATACTTACCTAATCTTAACTATCCGTAAATGACCTTTATTCATATAATTTTCTTACTTCAATACAGCAAATTCAGAATTCATTGTTTCTGATTTCTGGTATATCATAGTTCTTATTTTATGAGTTGATTGTTAGCTATATTAAAATAATTGAGATCAATTGACTGTTATGGCTATTTAATTGCCAGAAAAGCAGAGAAAATCATTATTTAACATTTAAAAATGAAGATATATGTGAGTATCCATCAATTTGCAAGGAAAATATGCAATTTAATTTTTATTGATAAATTCTTTTCTGTGTAGTACTTTTCCATTTAGTGAACTGTTAGTAGGAAGATTTATAACAATTACTCTAGAAAATGCTACCATTTTAAAATGTGATTCTTTAGTTATTTTTCTATAGACTATTTTGATAAATGTGAATAAAGTATCTCTACATTTGTAGATAGCTAATAGACCAAGACTTAAACTGGGCATTCCTTGCTTATTTAAGTTTCATCTAATTATATGGCCATTAGGTATATGTCTCAAATGCTCAATATTTTTCTCTTTACAATCAACTTATGCTTAATTAAAAAGTAGTGACAAACTTGCTAACTCTGCATTAACTACTCACTTGTGATACAAATTTAATAGCAGGTCTAAATTATTTTAAGTGATTTAAGGATTTCCAATATGCTCTCCCAACCTCAAAGTTTGTTTCATTCAAACAACCAGGAAGTGAAAACATCATGTTAATTGTTTTCCCTATTTTAAAAAAAATAAATTTCCCTTCATTTTAACATTATAACATAACATATTGACACTAAATTTACAGAATAAGAAAATAAATGAGCAGCCCAAAATTTCTTATTTAATCAGTGCTATTTCTATATAATAAAATGCGATTTAGAATAGGAAGGACAGTGCAGGATGAGACCCTACTTTGCACTTTGGACAGAACCATTTGGATTTAGTCATGTCCCCGCTTCTGCCATTGTCATGTAGCTGCTTCCCATAGGTTACCCATGACCACCATTGGCCTCAAACAGAGCAGCTGTGATCACCTATACTTGAGCTGCTCGTGAGATTGAGCCTATTAACACTGAGCCTCGGGAGAGTGAAGGAAGACTTACGGGGACTACAAACCTCCAGAGAACCTCTGGGAGTCCCTAAATGGTACTGAGAGTTGGGACTTTTCAGTAGTATAGCATCCTAAGCTGCCCAGGGCACTTCCCCCGGGTGTGGCTGCCACTGAATCGCCCACACTCTACGATGACCCTCTTTGGTTCGTTGGCATCCTCAATGTCTTAGGTGAATAAGGGCTTCTTTGCATATTTCCAGAAGGAAGAGTCAGCAGAGGCCATAGGTAACTGGGCTTTGACTCTTCAGACTATGGAGCCATTGGGCCGCTAAAGGTTCTCCCTTTTCTAATCTACCTTCTCCCTTGGAAGGGTATCCTCCCTTAACCCCTCTCACTTGGCTTGCTAGTATCTATGTATCTATATCCAATGTTTGGTTCTGAGAGGTTAAGAACAGAGAATGTCTTCAGGGGTGCCTTCCCATTGCCAAGTTCAACTAATATCAATAGGAATTGATGTAAAACTATGACAAAGGATAGATAAAGTTCTCCAAAATAATGGTTGGGGGTTTCATGGTTGGACCTGAAGTTCAGAGGAATCATCAGGCACAGGAAGGCAAGCACTGTATGATCATACACATACAAGAAATCCTCAAAAGACTGTTTGTTGCACAAGACTTGAAAACAGAATGATTGTTACCAAAGGCTGAGGAAGGGGGTGCTATGCTGAACTTATTTCCCCTTAGGGTGACATAATCATGAGGCATCATTAAGCAGGATGGCTGTGATAGCCTCCAATTAGCCATTGCAATATGACACTGTCATGTAATCTACAAATGTGCTGAGCTACATTCACAGATACCCTGGGATAACTGTTTCCTGTGGAGCACAGATTATCCCTGAGTATTGTCATTCACAGCAGGGAAAGGAGCAAAACAATTTATCCGACCCCTGGGTTTATGGTAGGAGAATCTGTTTATATTTTTTTCCAGAGGAGAAGCAGGTGAAGTCACCAAACCCTTGCCTAAGATTCCAGAAAACCAGTCCCTCCTACCCTTCCCAGCTGCACATAGTCTTGATAGTATAGGAGGTTGTGTGAGACAATGGGATGCAGTTTTCCTAAGTCATTGCCATGCTAGGGTGGAAAGTTTCAGTGATGCCTTTAAATCATCCATGTCCCTGCAGGTAACTCCAATAAGTTTATTTCGGGGAATGAGGAGAAAGGTCAGTCAATAAAGTGCTTGCCTTGCAGACACAACAACCTGAATTTGATCCCAGAACATTATTTTAAAAGCTTGAGATGTTGGAGTGGACATGAAATTCCAGTGCTAGGAAAGCAGAGACAAGAGATGTCCTGGGCTCACTGGCAAGCCAGCCTAGTCAACACCTTGCATGCCAGGCCAGGGAGAGACCATCTCTCAAAAAATTTACATATATCTTCTGATAAATGATACATAAGGAGTGTCTTTGGCCTTTGCAAGCACACTCATGTATACCTATGCAGAAGTCAATACTCATATGTAAGCACACAATCAAAATTAAAAATCTTTAAGGGCTGGAGAAATTTTGTACTCAAAAACACTTACTGCTCTTCCAGAGAAGCCAAGATCAATTTTTAACACCCATACTGTATGCCTCACAACCACCTGTCATTCCAGCTTGAGGGGACCTAATGCCTCTGGTCCCCTCTGGACACTCATGTTTACACACACACACACACACACACACACACACACACACACACACCACAGTTCAAAATAATAGAATAGGAGCTTTTTTAATTTTTCTAGGTAAACTTATTAGTTTAACAAGAGGGTTTTGGAAGAAATCAGTTCTTTGATCTCTTGTTATCCTTTCCATGGCAAATAAACCTATATTACTTCCCCCTAAAATGTAACACAGGAGAGGGCAAGGAAAACATGGGGAAGTGTTGATGGGTATTGACTCAGCTGAACAAGAAGAATAAAGACTGATGTCCTGTGACATACCAAAATAAATATAATTAACAATAATTTATAACTCAAAATAGAGGATTTTGATTATACTTATCATAAAGCTTAAAGATTATGGTGAGAAATATATGAATTTCTCTAAGCTGGTCACTACACAAAATACATATTATATGTATCAAATTATAACATTTGCTTTCTAAATATGTAAAAATTATATGGCCAGCAAAATTAAATTAATTTAAAACTATAAAGTATCAGAAAAATTTATAAATTTTTAAAAATTTTAAAAGAAATTTTAGCATGATGGACTTCTATAATATCCTATGATATTATAGGATAGTATATTATATAGTATCTATAGTAAAATGATAAGTACTTTATTAATCTAGAATTTTGAAAATAATTAATTGACAAGAGTATAATCCAATTAATGTAACCCTTTTGTTAAACATAATGCATAGACATATATGATCTAGATAAGGACTAAGGACTAAGTAAAAACTAGCCATGTCTTTATGAAAGATTTAATTTTCTTACTTTTTGTTTTTCTGAATTTTCTAAATTCTTCCTCAAACATATCTAACTATATGATCAAAATAAATTGAAGTTTATGACTATGAGATCAGTGATTGCCACCAGGTTCTTAGGACCATGTTTTTCCCTTATGTTCTATAATGAGTAAGTGTTGCTTCTATAATTGAAAATACAAATTGTATTTTTATAAATAGTAGAGTTATAATATATAATGAGAAAGAATATTTGACTCCATGAGAGGCTTTATCAAGATGATAAAATAAATATCTATGGAAGCACTCTGCCAGTCAAAATATTCTACTGTAGAAGCAATTTTCTCTTTCCCCAAAATAATACAACATCGGTGTTCTTTATGGTATTTCCAATAATGACTTGTCTTTGTGGTCTTGTTATCCACATAAGCATTTCTCCCTTGGATATGCAAAAATAACATGTAAACTACATCACAGTATACTCACCATCTCTGCCATTGCTGCCAGGAATTGTCATTTATTATCCCTTCTGGATAAATCTTTCATTATAAAAAGCCAAAAGTTGAGTGTTAATTCAAATACTGTCAATATATCTACCTATATTGTTAATCATACTGATAAAGAATAAATTTTCTACATAGCAAAAATGAATCTCAAAGTGCTCACTTAATAATCAGGAGAAATATTTCTAATGGTCAGGAGAGTACTTTTAGTGTCCTAAGACAAAAACATGGCTTTTTAATACCCCTATTTTCTAGAACTTTTGGCCTCTCACAATTTTAATATGTTTCAGTAAGTTGCTTGTTTTTCTTTATGTAGGAGTAAAAACAAAACCATCATTGATTTGTACTAATTATGCCAACATTTTATGAATTAAATGCTGGAGGTCTAACATACAATATTGTGATTATAATTAATTCTATTTGTGTGCTTGAAATCTGAGTGCTATGAACTATCCTCATGACTCTCCTCCCCTACCCACCCCCACACACATGCAGTAACTATGTGAAAGGATGTGTCAATCATTTTGATTGTGTGAATTATCCAGTGCATCATCATTATCACCTTACACTGCTTGAATGTGTGTAATTTTTTTATTTGTCAAATATCCTTCAGTAAAACTGAAAGAAGTAGCATCTCTCTGTAGCATCTCATAAGACTGTCCTCTCCACTCACATGTATTCATTCAAATATAATATTGTGCTGGCTAGTTTAGTGTCAACTTGACCCAGCTAATGTTATCTGAGAGGAAGGAACCTCCACTGAGAAAATGCCTCCATAAGATCGGACTGTAGGCCAATTGATTGATAAGGGAAGATCCAGCCTATTGTGGGTGGAGCCATCCCTGGGCTGGTGGTCCTAGATTTTATAAGGAAGCAGACTGAGTAAGGCATGGTGAACAAGCAAGGCAGTGGTGGCGCTCGCCTTTAATCCCAGCACTTGGGAGGCAGAGGCAGGTGGATTTCTGAGTTCGAGGCCAGTCTGGTCTACAGAGTGAGTTCCAGGACAGCCATGGCTACACAGAGAAACCCTGTCTCGAAAAACACCAAAAAAAAAAAAAAAAAAAAAAAAGAAAGAAAAAAAGGAAAAAAAAGACATGGTGAACAAGCCAATAAGCAGCATCCCTCCATGGCCTCTGCTCCTGCCTCCTGTTTTGAGTTCTTGTCCATGACTTCCTTTGATGATGAACAATAATATGGAAGTATCAGCCAAATAAACCCTTTCTTCCCCAACTTGCTTTTGGTCATGGTGCTTTATCACAGCAATAGTAACCTTAACTAAGACAAATATTTTCTTTACCAATTTTTCTCACAGTTACCTTGATATTTGTGTTGTATTACCTCTCCTTGGAACTCATTTTTCAAAAACCTGAGGTTATAAACTTGAGTCATTAAAACCAGCAAGTACTACTTTATATTGAGGCTAAAAGATTGGTCTAAAAATCATAGATGCCTATTTTACAAACTGAGTCACAAACAAAAACAGTATTGATGAATCAAGGCTTTTATGAATTTTCAAAAAAAGTAACAGAATCTTGAAAATAGCAGCCATCCATGCCTTGAACAAATACTGAGACATAGGAAAGTGCTAATCATTCCTAGTCATTCTAGGAACAAGAAAATGATGTGATTTCCTCTGGAAACTCACAAAGCTCAAATTATCAAAATTCTTAACCTCAAAGTAAGAGTTTTATAAATGCCCACCTAATTCTTAATGAATTTTTAAGGTTTATTTGTGTGTGTGTGTGTGTGTGTGTGTGTGTGTGTGTGAGCGCACATGCGCGCGTGCACGTGCATGTGTGTGTTACACGTGTACACACATGTGCTTCAGGAAGCCATAAAAAAGCATTGAATCCTCTGTAATTAGAATTATATACAGTCCTATGCCATTCATCTTAGATGCTGAAATCAAACATGGGTTTTCTAAAAGAACAGCAAGTACTTTTAAGTATTAAACCATCTCTTTACCTCCCACTAAATGGATACTTAAGATACTTCAAGAGCATCCAAAAGATGAGTATCTCCATCCCTTCTGTCTGCATTTCTCTCAGCCTTCTGTTTTTTGAATTCCAATCAAGACAGCCCTTTAAACTCAGCATTCCAAGGCTTTTCTATCCCAAACTTGCAGATTCTATAATACTCCTATAAAGCAGCTCCAAAGGCCTAAAAACCACATGATAGGATTATCATACTGGGGAACCCCACTTCTGGTACAATTTTCTATATTGGTTACATTTCATATTACTTTAACACAATATCTGAGTAAAACATGAGGAAAGAATTATTTTGGCTTACTTTGACAGGGGATACAGTATATCATGGTGGTAGAAACACAGTAGCAGGAACAAGAGGTAGCTATCACATTGCATCCAGTCAGGAAGTACAGAGGGATGAATGCCTGTATTCAACACTTGCATCGTCAATTTTATCCAGCCTGGAAACACAGCCTAGGAACTGATACCTTCACCTTTAGAGTGAGTCTTTCCTCTTAATTAACCTAATTTAGACCGTTACAGGCATGCTCATAGGCTCATCTTCAGGCACTCTAGAGCCTATCAAGTTGACAACCAATATTAACCATCACGCCATTCTGTGTTGATTTATTGCTAATAAGGTCTCGTCTTGATTATTCCTACATCTTAGAAAGCTGTCACCAGAAGGAAAACTTCATGACAGGTCTTGCTCTCATAAAACAATCATTTCCTTCTCCAAACAGAGAAAATAAATAAGTAAATATACAATATCTGTCCATCCATCCAGTTATTCATTAAGCAATCATCGTTTCCTAATATATAAATTAATATATAAATGATATATATGATAGGGTTTTAATATATAAATTCCTATCAATAACATTTAAGGACTGAGCAGCATAAAAGTACTTCTCTCAAGAGTAAACAAAATACCATGAAGAGTGATGACAAACTTCTGATTTAGAAGAGAGACTTAGAAACATAAATATAAAAAAATAGATTATGAAGGACAGAGAAGTTCCGTGTTTTATTGCAATGTTTGTTTTCTTAACTCTTGTTTATTACTATGCAAACTAGTTTGTTCTAGGCAAACATAAATATTTTAAGACAGGAATATATATTTAATAACCAAACTAGAGCAAGTCTTAACCTTACACCTGTGTATTATCTAGAGACACATTGAAAATCTGATCATCTTACTCTCACTGCTCAACACTATCTTTTTCTAATAAGGTTAAGGAGGTTGCATACTTCATTTCTTTCAAGATGTGCTGTGGTGTGCCTGGAGTTGGCACTTCAAATACCATCCAAGGTTTCATATCAACAGCAATCTTCCCAACCCAGCTTTCACGAGGAATTGAAAATAAGTCTTTTAAACGCCACGCAAGGAATTATATTTTAAAGGAAGATTTTTTTAATGGATAAAAATAAAATAAATGCATAACCTTGACTTTCTGACTTCAATCTGCACACTTGTTATTCAAACTATGTCCCTTGGGTCTTTGTCTGCACAGAGGAGAATGTTTCCTTCCTCTGCATGAGTAGGATGCCTGCGTTTCTCCCTACTCCTAGTCCCAGTAGGATGTTGACTTCTGATCAACAGAGAGAAAAGATCGTGAAGAAATGGGCTATTTATCCACATGGCATGCTTCCTCATGAATGCTTTTTTGCTGGTCTGTAAGAAAAGTTTCCATGACAACCAAGCCACTAACATTCACCCCCCACTAACTGACGTGCTTCCCTCCCAATTGATCAGCTGGATATGTGTTAAAATTTCTTTGCCCAGACTGGACAATCTTCAGGGATTATTTGCCTGTTTATTTTTTATTGGCTGGACCCTTGGCCAGACCTTTTTAAATAGGCTTTTCTCTTTGATCCTTTAGAAATATAATCTTAAACAAAACAGGAAGAGTTTTAGACAACATTAGTCATTTCATAGGAAGTAAAATATGAACATGAATCTTCGTTCTCCATAAGGGATGCATGGGTGCTCTGCAAGTGATTGAATTTTGTGTTTGGTCCCTCCCCATGTCCCTGCCACATTCTCTACCAGATACTTGGTCCCAACAGCTTTTGTATTTAAGTCACTGTATTAAGGCAGAAAAAACATCCTAGTAATTTAACAATCTTCTTGTTCTCAATTTTTTTATATAAGAAGATAAGGAACTTTTGGTAAAATATTATTACATCCCAACTCTTAAGCTTCTGCCTATGAGAAAGACTGGATGAAAATGTGCTAAAATATTTATAACTATTATATTTAACCAGTGCAAATATAGAAGTATTTCTGGCTGGAACTTTTTAAGTTTGATTTCCCCCCCCCCCCCTCTAATTACTTGGATGAATTTTTCTGGTTTGTATCTACCATGTTCAAGACACTGGATTATCCTTCAGGATCAGCTATCACAGATGTATCATGGCTAGTTTCTACAGCGTAATGAAAATCAGACAGGCCATGAGAAAGGGCAAACCCCCTTCTCTTTCTCCAAAGTCAAGCCTGACCTTGGGTTAACCTCCTTGCTCCTTTTTCTCAAACAAAACCTGATAGTTGCCTAATCTCGTTATCACCATCATGTAGTTTAACACAGCTCATGGTAGACAAGTTGTGTGTAGCATGGAATGATATGAATGAAACATAGATGCCTAGTGGGAAATCATGGCTTTGAGATTCCACAAATACTGAGATTCACAACTATGTATGGCCCAATGGGGACACAGAAGCTCTGCTCATGGTATTTACACGCTGTCTTCATGAGGGATGAGGTTTCTGTGCCAGAATTGCTACTACGCCTGTCTAATAGAAGTCTTCTTGCTTCATACCTAAGGTCCTGTCAAGCAGAGGGGCAGGAGCAAGAGCAGGGTTGAGGTAGACAAGGGGTGTATTGCTACATGGCTCTCTACGATTGTTATTCCCATTAAAATGTTTATACAGTCTCTTCCTGGCCCGATAGGATTTCTGATTAAACTGGTGCCACGATTATACTGTTTGCAGACAATATAAAGGGGACAGCCTATTTTAGAAGAGTTGAAAGCAATTCCTCAATTTTATTTTCACTTGTAAGGCTGGTGGCCTAGAATGTGTGTTTGCTGACAGATGTACTTATACAATGAGATGTACTGTGTACATGCATATTACCTTCCAAGGATGCAAGGTGGTATATTTTTTTAAAAAAAAGTGTAACTTCTGCATAAAAGAATAATAACTTGTCTTTTGCAGTTGTACTAAAAATAAATATTGGGGAGCAATCTGGTCTCATTGTCAAAGCAATCTTCTTGCTGTAGTGAGAAACCTATGGGTCACACAGGAAACTAGAAATCACTGGAATGCAAACAGAACTTTGTAGACATGCACAGCCATGTGGTGGAGTTGCCTCATTGCCACTGAGAACTGTTAGATTGTCCAATGTTTCAGGAGCAGATTGTTAAACACTACTCTAATTAAAAATGTAATTGCATAAAGTTGCAATTAAATAAATTATATTAAAACAAAGATTATAGACAACTCAAAATCTCCCCTCAGAAATGAAAGACTCATTCCCCAGCTGTTGAATAACTAGTGGCAGTCTGCCTTGGCTATCAGCCCTCCTCTGGGAGAGCCTGGGTGGAACACAGTCCTCTCACTCAAGATCACATGCATGGGCAAGTATTATCAAATCTGGTGTGTAACGGTCTGGGCGCTGACCATGGCTGGGTCTTCACACATGGATATTCATAGGATAGATGATGATTCCATGAGTCTGGGTAATAATCTAGCTCCTCTTTTGTCCAACCCATCTTCTAAAGAACTTCCTCATCATCCTCCTGCAGGTTGATTTCCAGCTATGACAACACGGAACCAAGCATATTGCTCAGAAGTCCTCTGTGTTACAGAGACCAGAATCAACATTGGTAAATAAGACATAATTCTTTTTCTATAAGCTATTATAACTTGGAAGGACAAAAGTTCATCCGTTAAAATACTGGATAGAGACAGGAGAGATGCTTCAGAGGTTCAGATCACTTGGTGCTTCTCCAGGGGTCCCAAATTTAATTCCAGGCACCCATATTAGGCTCTCAAGCACTTGTAACTCCAAACCCAGGGGATCTGGCATCCTCTCCTGGCTTCCATACATATCTACATGCATTTGTGCATACACACACACCCACACACACGCACACACACACCACATCAAACACCAGCACACATACGGACATTTAAATGAAGATAAAAGAAGTCTTTAAAAGTATTTCAGGGATTAAGCCACCAACCAAGGAGTACACATGGCTCCAGCCACATATGTAGCAGAAGATAGTGGAGGACATCAGTGGCAGGAGAGGTCCTTGGTCCTCTGGAGGCTCAATGCACCGGTATAGGGGGATGCTAGGGCAGTGAGGCAGGAGTGGGTAGGACAGTAGATGGGTGGAGAAGCACCCTCATAGAGGCAGGGGGAGGAGGGAGGATAGTATAGGGGGGTTCTGGAGGGGAAACCAGGAAAGGGGATAACATTTGAAATGTAAATAAAGAAAATATCCAATAAAAAAACATTTAAAAAGTATTTTTTAAATAAAACTCTATGTAAAACTGGGATTATATTCCTCTAATGCCAGCACTGGGGAGGCTGGGACAAGAAATGGCCAATTCAGGCTAGCCTGCCTATATAACAAGACCCTATCTCAAGAGAGAGAGGAGAGAAGATGTGGAGGAAAGAGAGAAGAAGGGAGAAATTGGTGAAAGGAACTATATCTGCATAGATTTTAAGGGACAAATCGGAGCTAACAAGTCCCGGCACAGGTAAATTAAAACCACAGATATACAGGCATCCCACATACAAGGAACCGCAGCTTCGATGCCAAATGGCAATAAACACGTGATCACACTGTAAAGAACACAGTTTCTTCAAAGTACCTCTCAGGGTGAGGACAGGAGGAAATGGCGTGGTGTGCGAAGACGTTTCCCAAAGATACTTGATGTGTTAAAGACTCTGAACTTTGTGTTAAAGGGAGAAAGAAAGGCAGGACAGTGCACTGTCCCTGCACTGTCCCCTCACTGTCCCCACACTGTCTTCACACTGTCCCCGCACTGTCCCTGCACTGTGCCAGCACAGTCCCTGCACTTTGCATGCACTGTCCGAGCAATGTCTTCACAATGTCCCTGCACTGTCCCCACATCGTCCTGGCACTGTATCCGAAATTTCCCTGCACAATCACCCACACTGTCTTCACACTGTCCGGGAAATGTCCCCGCACTGGCCCCTTGTCTGGCTTGCTTGTGTTTTCTAAAAAGCAAACGGGACAAGAAGAGCTGTGCTGAGAGTCTTGTGGAAGAGTGGGGCATAGGACTGAGCAAGCCGGAGGGGGAAAAGACACCACAAGAAAACCTACAGAGTCAACTAACCTGGGCCCGTGGGGATCCCAGAGATGGAACCACCAACCGCAGAGCATGCAGGAGCTGGATTCGGCCTCTACATATTCGTAGCAGATGTGCAGCTTGGTCTTCATGAAGGTCCTCTAACAGCAACAGTAGGGCCTGTCTCTGACTCTGTTGCCTGCCACTGGATCACCTTCCCCTAACTGGACTGTCTGAAGGGGCCTCAGTAGGAAAGGCTGTACCTAGTCCATCTGTGACTTGATGTACCTGGGCAGGGTGGTACCCAGGGAAGGGGTTCCCCTTCTCAAGAGGAGGAGACAATGAGGGGAAAGATTTGTGAGGGGACTGTGAGGAGAGGAGAAAGGTGGGTGGCTGTACCCCAGATGTAAGATGAATAAATAAAATAATAACAATAATAATAATAATAGGGGCTGGAGAGATGGCTCAGTGGGTAAGAGCACCGACTGCTCTTCCAAAGGTAATGAGTTCAGGTCCCAGCACCCACATAGTGGCTCACAACCATCCGTAAAGAGATTTGATGTCTAAAGACAGCTATGGTATACTTGCATATAATAAATAAATAAATCTTTAAAATAATAATAATAATAATAATTTAAAAAAGAGCTGTAAACAGTGTGAGTAGTTTTAACTGATTCTTTGAACTATTAAGGAAACACAGGGGCAGAGTGGTGACTTCTTTGGTTAAGAACGGTGAGGTGACCGCTCTTATGTAGGACTTGGGTTCCATTTCTAGTATCTACATGTCAGCTCACTCAATCTGGAACAATCCAATCCTAGAGGCTCAGATGCCCTCTTCTGGCCTCCTTAGGTACTGCATGCATGTGTTGCTCAGATAAAAAACAAACCAAACATACCTTATACATAAAATAAAAATGAAATTTAAAGGAAGGAAGTTGTGGTCAGGTATGACGTCATATACCTACAACCAAGCACAGAGAGGCTGAAGCAGACGGATCGCAAGTTTCAGGCTAGCAATGTGCCCTTGGGTTTGAGACTGGGAAACAGAAGCCAGAAACCAGTGAAGCATCTGGGGTACTCTTGGTGGGGGTAAGGGGCACTAAGCTGAGCCCAAATTGAAAGAAAATAAATTAAGAGGCTTAATTAAAATAAATTACCGTTTTGGAGTTGGCACTGAACATATTTAGAATATGGAGTCAATAAGCAGGTAGGAGACTAAAAGAAGACTCACATTTCTGATTTAAAAAAATAAAGACAGGAAAGACAAAGTATGACAACCAGAAGAGAACACCGCAGTGATTTCTAGACATGTTGACTCTGACCTGTTTACAGGGCACACAAATGGATAGAAAGTCAGGGGCTCACATGAGTCTAAGATGGGCAAAGGACACACACAGTAAGGGAGGTGTGGGGCGGAGGTGTGGGGCTGGAGATGTATATGTAGTTCAGTGGGTAGAACACTTGTCTGTCATACATGAAGTCCTGGGTTCCATCCCCAGCTCACATGCCTGTGATGTCAGCACTTGAGAGATGACAGAGGATTAGGAATTCAAGGTCATCTTTGACCACACAATGCATTTGAGGACAGCCTGGCATACATGAAACACGGTCTCAGAAGAAAAGGAAATACACAGATGTTTGCCTGTCCGGCTGGTTCGGCTATCTATAGCATTTCTTACACTTCCAGGTCTCAAGTGTGTCCCATCAATCGGCAGTTCTGAGACAGTGCAGGGCATTTAAAAGAAAAAAGCATTTAACGTCAGGCAGACCTAAGCGTGTATTCAACGCACTACACACTGGTATAAATACTTAGACACGTTACATACTGCAAGTTCACACTCTGCATGCTGCCCACAGTAGACCTCCTTCGGTGAGTCTCTAGGACCTGGCCCACCAGTTCATAAAAGACTTGGTACTGTTCCTAGCAATACTTTCCACTTCAAACTCATAACACTCACAGATATTTTTCACTTACTCAATACAGATAAAATCTACCCACCCCCACCCTCCCTACTACCTGGACCGGCAGAGTTTGTGGTCCTCTCCTGGCCTCTTAGTCTTCTGATTTGCTTCCTTTCAATTCAGTGTGGCAGTAAACCATGAATTGTCCTCCATCCGTGTTTATTGCAAACAAATAACCCTTATCTCCAATGGGCCTGCTTGGTTTTTATCTTAGTCAGGCCTGCAAATTTTTAATTATTTTATTTTATTTCCCTGACGTTGGCCTGTTAGACAAAAGAGCAAATTTGCGTTTCTCCCATTTCGAACGTTTTTTACCACTGGAAACAAGCCGGAGCCCTTTAAGTTGGTTTCGATTATAAAGTTCAGTGACCGCAACAAAAAATTTCTTGGCTGGAAAAACACAGCGTTCCCTCTGGCGCTTCTTTACAAGGAGCTGAGTTAATGTCATTGAGGGATCTCAGTCTGAGGAAGCAGGTTTGTTTGGTTCCAGAAGCCAAATCTTCATAGAGCAGCCAGGGAAGACATGGGCAAGTCACATCCCAGAAGAACAGGGGCAGAGGGAGCGTGGAGTGAACTGGGTGACTGGCTCCAGGCAAAGTCATGGGATGAGAACAGAAAGAGAACCTTGGCCTTCAAATGAGGTAAATAAAGCCAGTCAGGAAATGAGCAGGTAGAAGACTACCTTCTGAGGAATGAAGATTCTTAGTGTGACTCCAGTGGGGAGAAGCGAGTCATTTTTCCTCACCTTTCTACAGTTCTCAGTGAGTAACATCTAAGAGAACTATACAAAAATCCGTAAAGCCTTCCCCAAGCCATGGCCGCCATTTTCTCCTGTCAGCGCCTGCCTTACTCCTTCTCGTCCCATCTCAAGCCTCTGTTTCCCTCTCGGCGCTCCATTTGCCCTGTCTCACAACGCATGCCCAAATCACGTAGTTTCTTCTGTCTCCCTTGATGGGACGTTCTGCCCACGAATTTCCTCAGTGGCTTATCCCACACCTGTGTTTTCTCTGCCAATGAAGGCATCTCAACAAAAACCAAGATGCTGATGATCTGCCCGTTGCACAGAAGCCAGCCCAGGACAGTGAAGGGGGAACGAGAACCTTCTGAGCACAGTCCAAATGCTGCATTTAAGAAGCCCCCACCGAATACCAAAGATAGTTCATTCAGTCTCACAGGTGTGTAAAGTCACAAAGCTGGCAGAAGGAAAGGCTCGGATTGATGGCCAACGTCAGTGGTCACTCTTGTATATTAATTGTACAAGTAATCTATATCATGTACTGTATAGTCTAACTCAATGTTTTGGCAAATCTCATTTACAAATTATACTTTTATGGTTTGACATCATTGATTTCTCCATGAAGAGTGGCCAACATCTCTTAGTCCGGCCATCTTCCCCCTAACGCTATGCCTTTCTTGCCCATCCTACATACAAAGTGAGTGTAAGCGACACGGTGGTGAGAACCATCTCCCAAGCCTTTGTTCTCTAGGCCAGAGCTCAAGGAGGCATTGCTTTTCTCTCACATACATTGAAATATAGTGCAGTACACGATGCTCACACTGGAGTGACATTTAGAAACCCAAAATCTGACGCTCGGTTTTAAAATTTTTTATTAGGAAATAAATATCCCTCTTCCGTGGTAAAGGGAAGAAAAATTCAAATGAAAAGGGCAGTGAATTTAATAATCATCCAGATGAATAGGAGTGTCAGGAGGGCTATGCTGGCTAGTGTGGTGCCCACTCACCTCTACCCTGACTAAACATGACCCCCACTTTAGACTTTAGCTGCATGTTCAGCCAAAGACCTCACTTTCTGTTTTAAATGCCATGAGCTGGCAGAACCAAATACCCTGAAATAAATTCCTGATTGGGCTGGGCAAAGTCTGTGTTCTGCGAGTTTTGAGATGTAGAAAGAGCTTCACATGGACCACAGACTGGATTTTTCAGGGATGCAGAAAGGATGCTAGCTTTTCTTGTCTAGAAGATGTGTCTCTAAGGACAGAGCAGTAATAAGTCCCATGGTCATGCCCTGTCAACATTTGGATCTTTATCTCCCCAGAGCCCAAATGCTAAAGTCATAGACACTGGTCTGTGGCACTCCAGTGAGAGATGGGGTCCTATACAATAACATGATGTCACTGGAGGAAAGCCCTTGAAGTAGATATTGAAACCATGCACCTATCCCCTCTCTCTTCTTCCCAGCCACCACGTGTTTTGTTCCGCCATGTTCTGCCTTACCACAAGCCCAAAAGCAACAGAGCCACACCACCAAGGACTGAAACCTCTGGAATCATGAGCAGAGATAAACCTTTCTTCCTTAGTTGATTTTCTTAGATATTTTGTCACAGAAACAAAAAGTCTCACATAAAACTCCTTTTGAAACCCACTTTATTAAAATGATTATGGACTCTAGAATGGAAAAGATCTGAATCTAAAAGGAGCTCTGCTCCCTCCTCTATTTGCAACCTATGCAATGTGTTCTAATGTTACTCGGCATCAGGAACTTCCTCTCTGAAGTATGTGAGCAAGAGGGAGACATTGTACTTCTAAAGACATTGTAGTTTGTGTGTTATAACTGCTGAGAACCTCCAGACCTTTAAGCACAACTAATACCATAATGTTCCTAAGAGTCTTCCAAGAATACACTAGAGAAATCAACATGTCACAAATGCTGACAAAATTGAGACATAAGGAAATTAAATAACATGGCCACTGCCCTTCAAAGAGTTGGGGGAATTTTTTTTCTTCATCTTGCCACCTGCTGTAGTGTGAATGTGAACTCTCTCCCGTAGGTTCATATGTGTAACACTTGATCCCAGTTGACAGTTCTGCTAAGAGAGGTCATAAAGCCTTTAGAAGATGGAGCTTTGTTGTGGGGGAAACATGTTTCTGAGGACAAAGCAGTGGTAGGATAGCTGATTTAGGATTTGAATCTTAAATGTCCTTGGGGTTGTCCTTCAGGCTTTGCAGACCATCCCAACTTCCTGTCCACTCTTCTGGGTGTGGATACAATGTAACCATCCAGTCTTCTGCTCCTATCATCACGCTTTGTCTGACTGCTACAATGTCCTCCCCACAATTCCTTATGTCTCTCCTTATATATAGTTTACATGATAGATTGTATCTGTCTGGAACTATAGGCCACAATAAACCCTTTCTTCCTGAAGTCACTCTTCTCAGAATATTTTATCACAGCAAGAAAAAAGCAACCAAGACATCATTCCACCTGAGAATTTCCTCCAGTCCCAGGATGTCTGTTCCCATGAACCCAGCTATAAATACAATTGATTAATGGTGCTATGTTCCCATTATTGTGGGTCTTGGATCATTCAGAGATTTGCCAGTCTGACCATGAACAACATTTAACAAAGTAAAGGCTTTTGTTCCTATCCTGGCATTGGGTCTACACCATGATTTGGGATTCCCAGATGCAGTGCCTAGCTTCCTCAGTCCCAGACTTTTAAAAGCAAAAACCATAAAGGTCAACTTATGCAAAGCAATTTTTTGTTTACAGAAGTAGAAAGAGCCTTTACATTAACATACAAGACCAGGAAGTTACCAAACTAACATTTAGCAGCCTTTAACATTCAAAAGTACAATTTAGCTTTATAGTCCTCTTAAGCACAGAAATGTTAAACTCTTAAAGTTAGCCATCAACACCGTAGCTCTTTTTCCACAGTGTTTCCTGGATGGCCTCTCTTTTGTTACATGTATATATATATTTTTTTTTTCCTTTTGAAATAGTTTGTTTTTCTTCTCTTTGTGTGATATTTAGCAGAGCAGAATAGAATATGTATATTCTATTATATGTAGATCTGTATATCTATATGTATATGTAATATGTATATCTATATTATATGTGCATATATGGATAGATAGATGGATAGATGGATAGATAGATAGATAGATAGATAGATAGATAGATAGATAGATAGATGGATAGATAGATAACAAACAAACAGATATACAGCAGGTAACAACTTTACTTTCTTCCCTAGCCTGAACTTGACCTGCATCAGGTCCAGTTGTTCCCGGGTCCCGAAGGGGCACTACCTGAGGGTCAAAAATGGGGGGGGAGAGAAAAGGGAAGCCAAGCACACTAACAAAATCAGAGTCAGTCTGGGTTGTGTCAAGGCTTCATTTAATGTCAGGGAGGTAAGTGGGTTTTAAGGCTTACAGAGAAGGAATTAACCTTTACACCAGACAAAGGAGGGAAGGGCAGAGACACCCCTAGGGATCCAAGCAGGAAGCGAGGAGGTCATCTGGTCATCTGGAGGGGACACCCGGAGTTAACACCGGCAGATACATTCTGCGGTTAGGGCAGGAACATCTTGTGATATTCTCGGGAATCTTCTCGCACTGATGGCTCAAGGGGAAGGCTCTAGGTAATTGTTCTTCCTTCTCAGCAGCCGCCACCTTAGGGCTGTGAGTAAGTATAAGTCCGAATAGCTCAGGACAGCTTCCCACTTGAACTTACTATAATCCAGAAGATAAAATCACCAGGGATTGGCAAAGGATCCATGAACCTAGGACGAAGAACAGAGAGAAAGCAGTGGAGAAGGACTGGATGGCTGGGGCTCTAGGATGCGCCTCGTCTCCCATCCCATTTTTGTTTCTCCACTTCTGTATTTGCATCTGGAAAAATGATAAAATGAAGGCAGTTCAGTTAGTCTCAAACTTTTGCCTCATAATCATCTAAAAACCTTATTTTGATGAATAGACTTTATTTTCTGGAGTTTTCCTTTTATAGCAAAATTAAGTGCAAAGTTATCATACATTCTCTCTGGGCACGCTCTCAAAACATCCACACAAGCACAGTGCATTCACTAATATTAAAAAAAAGAAAAACTAACTTTTATTTGTCAATCAAAGTCCATGGGTTACATTATGGTCCACTCTTTGTGTTGTAAATTCTGTGAACTGGGACAAACATGGTGATGTGCTTCAATGACAGTGTGTAGAGAGCCTTATTGGTGTGCCATGCTACCTGGCAGGAACTTGACCAATGTGAAGTTCCTCTCCCAGCCTTTGAGCTGGGAAATCCTGTGCTAGCCATAATCCCCTCCACCTGGGGTGGAGGGCTCAGACCTAGGTGAAACCCATTGTTCTTCAAGGACCTGCAGTTTCCTGAGAAACACTAGCCACCTGCGGAGCAACAAAACTGGTTCTATGGAGAAGTTTCCAGCCTTTGGGGGAAGGGTGTTCCCCAGACTATATATTTGGAGTTCTCCATTAAACTTTGAGACCTTGAATAGCAGGTGTTGTCTTGATCTCCTTCCGTCTCTTTTTGCCACCTTCCCATACATCCCCAGCTTCCCTTCCAGGTAACCCTTTGATGTAACTGTGGGCATACACACACACACACACACACACACACACACACACACACACACACACTCACACACACACACACACACACACACACGGGCATACACACACGCGAGTGCCAGCGTGTATTCCCGTGTGTATGTGTGTGTGTGTGTGTGTGTATACATACATATATATATATATATATATATATGTATCTTTTCAGATGGGTTCCTTTCACATTTTCTGAAGAAAATTCCATGCCTTGATAACTTGTCTTAATATAGCCCTGAGCAATGTTCACCACAATCATGGTGTTCGTGACAGGGTATCACTATGTAACCCAAGCTGACTTGAAACACACTGTGCAATACAGGCCTTGTGATCTTGTTGCCTTCCACGAAATTTTCTTTTTATTTTCTACATTCTTTGTTTACATTCCAAATGATTTCCCCTCCCCATAAGTCCCATAAGCCCTCTTCCCTCTGTCTGCCCATTCCCCAATCAACCCCCTCCCACTTCTATGTCCTGGTAATCCCCTGCATTGCTGCATCAAGCCTTTCCAGGACCAGGGCCCTCTCCTTCCTTCTTCTTGGGAATGATTTGATATGTGAATTGTGTCAATTCAGGGACATTGAGATGGCCTCAGCATGTAGAAGTGCTCGCTGCCAAGCCCCACCCTCTGAGTTCACTCTCCAGCACCCACACGATGGGAGCAGAGAATGGACTTGTACAAGTTGTCTCTGACCTCCACACTCAGGCCATGCCTATGACGAACCTATGACAATGTGCCATATGAACATGTCCCCCAGTCCCAGAACTTTCTCCGTGAACATGGCTGCTGATGTAATTGATGGTGATACATTGCTACACTGTAGATTGTCTGTTCTTTAAGTTGCTTGCACATACCCAATTTCCTTTTAAATTGTTCGTTCTCTTGCTATTTCTCTATTTACAGACTTGAACAAGATTATAAGTAATACTTAATGAAGTAAGGATTTAGGAAGTTGTCTTAGTTACAGTTCTATTTTTATGAAGAGACACCATGATCAAGGCCACTTTTATAAGAAAGCATTTAATTGGGGGTTTACTTACAGTTTCTGAGACTCCGTCCATTATCATCATGGCAGGGAACAGGTCAAGCAGACAGGCATGGTGCCGGAGAAGCAGGGGAGAGCTACATCCTGGTCCATGGCTAGCAGGCAGAGTGAGGAGGTCAGGGTGGAGGGGCATGGTTTGAGCTTTGAAACCTCAAAGCCCACTCACAGTACCACATCTCCTCCAGCAAGGCCACACCCCCTAAACCTTTCCAATAGTCTACCAACTGGAAACCAAACATGCTCATATATGAGCCTATCTCATTCAGACTACCACAGGTGTCTTCATGTGAAGACCCCCAGTCAACTTGAGCTATTATTACCAAGGACATTTGTTACTTTTCACAAACGGATGGTAAGGTCCTACTGCTGAAGGGACCTACATATGTCAGTGAACACAAATAAGTCAAACTGATGCCTAATTAGTGTCTTTACCCCAACTGCCCAGTGTTCATGGAACTGGAAGATGCCATAAGAGAAAGAGCAACCCAGCTACAAGCCCTTCTATCTGCAATGATGATTTGAATACATGATATGCTGGTACAATAGTGACATAAATGTTGTAGAAGTAACCAACTGCTATCTGATCCGTTTAAGGCCCTCTCCATGAGATAGAACTCATGCCTGACACTGCTCAGATGACCAAGAATCTGAGATTCAGCAGGCCATGGACCTAAGGGAAAAATTTTTTTTCTGCTAAAGGAATGTATAAATAAAATGACTCCTAACAAAGTTCTTTTATAACAATAGAATAGTGTCTTTTTCAGCCATCATCAGAAGAGCTCCATCCTGAAGTAGATGAAAACTAGAACAAAGATTCATGATTCAACAACAACGTGCAGAGAGTGAGAGACCTTGGAGCACACAATCCTTAATGGGATGTCTCCATCAAATTCCTCCCTTCAAGGCTCAAGCAAAAGAGGATGCAGAAAGATGGTAGGAACCACTGGGGCTGGAAGACACTAAGGAAACGATGCCTCACAAACACAATAAAGGCCATGGCAGCATGCAAAAGACCTGCACAGGTTCAAGCCAGTTGGAGGTCCCAACCCTGAGAGAGGAACAGAACACAAGTCCCACCTCTAACTCAGAAGCTATCTCCAACTGACAACCAGACAAACACTTGCAAAGGAAAAAGAAAAAAAAAAAAAACAGTTTTCTCTAATGGGGTCTTACTGGGTATGGTGGTTTGAATAAAAATTGGCCCTCATAGGCTCATAGGGGGTGGCAATATTTGAAAAGATTAAGACTTGTAAGCCAGACAGTGGTGGCTCATGCCTTTAATGCCAACACTTTGGAGGCAAAGGCAGGTGGATTTATGAGTTCGAGGAGTTGCAGGACAGTCAGGGTTTTACAGAGAAACCCTGTCTCAAAAAAAAAGAAAAAAGACTTATGTCCTTGTTGTAGTAGGTAGGGCCTTGTGAGAGGAAGTGTGTCACTTGGGGAGAGCACTGATATTTTGACTGCTCAAGCCAGGCCATGTCACTCTCTTCCTGACCGTCAATCCAGACATAGAACTCTTAGCTCCTTCTGCCTGCACCATGCTACCTTTGGCAGCATACCATATTTGCTGCCATGACAGTAATGAACTAAACCTCTGAACCTTTAAGCCAACCCCAATTAAATATTTTCTCTATTAAAAGTTGGTATAGTTATGGTATCTCTTTACAGCAATAGAAACTTTAAGACCCTGGGTATGGAAAGCACACTTAAAGACAGGCCCCATACAGCAGTAGATGGCCAATGCTTGGTGTTATTTCAGAGACATTTTTCTCATTTTGCTTTTTTTTTTTCACTTTATGGGACTTTTGCTTATATAGTATAGTTTCTGCTTATGTATTTTATGGATTGTGTGTGTGTGTGTGTGTGTGTATACATGTATGCACATGTGCTTGTATGTTTCTACATGTATATGTATTTTTTTCTGCTTTTTCTTTTTGTTGTTTGGTTGTTTATTTTGTTTTGGTTTTATTCTGATTTTTTTTCATTTGCCTGCTTGTTTTTTAAATAGAGAAGAAAGGTCTGGAAGTGGATGGTTGAGGAAGGAAAGAGGTTCTGAGAGGATGGGAGTGGGCGACGGAACCACAATCAGAATATATTATATGGGAAAAGAATTACCATAACTAAAAAAAAAAAATGTAAGGGGTCTGGAGAAATAGTTCAGCCATTAAGAGCACTTGTTGCTCTTGCAAAGCACCTGGGTTCAGTTCCCAGCATGCACACAGAAGCTTACAACTGTCTGTCACTCCAGTCCCAGAGGATCTAATTCCCTCTTCCGGTATCCATGGGCACTGAACACACAAGGTGTATATACATGATACACATGTATGCAGTCAAAATATTCATCCATGTGAAAAATAAAAATACACTAGGAATAAAGACAGATGCGGTAGAAATTAGCTTTAGTTCATATACTTACACACACACACACACACACACACAAGTAAATGGGTGAATAAATAAGTAAATAAATATTAAATAAATAAAATGTTAAAGAAACGAAGGCCGACTCAGATTTCCTGCATGAGAACTTTTCCTTTTTTAATAAGCTCCTCCATGTAGTTCTGCTGTATATCTAGGCTATGTAGATTTTTAAGATTGCAATATTTGGCCTAAACTTAAAAAGCAAGGGCTTGGGGGGGGGGGCAAATCAGGTGGTGCTTTAATCAGTACAGTGATTGCCTTGCAATCATGAGAACTTGGATTTGATTCCCAAAATCCATATTTTTTAATAAGATTTGATGACACATGATTACAATCCCAGTTCTAGACTGGTAGGCAGAAGCAGATGCCAGAGGCTTGCTGGATGGCCAGCCAAGCCTACTACCTACTCGATGTGTTCTAGACCAGAGAGAGATCTGTCTCATACAAACAAGGTGGGTGGCACTTGAAGGACAGTGGTCTTGTATCCATATACATGTGTATGCATACCTGTGCACAAGTACCTACACACACACACAAAATACAAATGCCAACTCTCCCTATCTTTAAGCTGATTCTTAACCTTTGCAGAAAAGTGGATAGTGGTGGTAGTGGTTATTGTTGTTGTTGTTGTTGTTGTTGTTCAGAAGTAGATGTGTGTACTGTCTAGTTTCGTGTGTCAACTTGACACAGGCTGGAGTTATCACAGAGAAAGGAGTTTCAGATGGGGAAGTGCCTCCATGAGATCCAGCTGTGGGGCATTTTCTCAATTAGTGATCAAGGTGGGAGGGCCCCTTGTGGGTGGTACCACCTTTGGGCTGGTGCTCTTGGGTTCTATAACAGAGCAGGCTGAGCAAGCCAGGGGAAGCAAGCCAGTAAGAAACATCCCTCCATGGCCTCTGCATCAGCTCCTGCTTCCTGACCTGCTTGAGTTCCAGTCCTGACTTCCTTTAGTGATGAACTGTAATATGGAAGTGTAAGCTGAATAAACCCTTTCCTCCCCAACTTGCTTCTTGGTCCTGATGTTTGTGCAGGAATAGAAACCCTGACTAAGACACTTAGTATTTAGTAGTTGCCCAGGTGTTATGCTACATATGTTATATATGAAACATCTTTGATAAATAGTCATAACCCTATAGTACACATACTAGAGTCAGCCTGATGCCTACCGAAGTACCTATCTTCTTGTTACAGTGTCTTGCCCACCCTACTTCAGATTATCGGGACTCTAGAACCAAGGATCATGTGGGGCTTCTATCCTATTGTCACCTGAGCACTTGACAAACCCACAAGCATAGTAAGTAATTTTTGAATTGTGTCTCCTATCCAACTTGCTTAACTTCTGAGAATGAGTAGTAAGGCTAGGGATGTAAATTGTATCTTAAATATTTGTTCAAGCAGACTGGGCAGGTTCCTTTGGAGAGGTTAAATGTAATAAGAAATTGAGGGGGGAAACCCCAGAATTTCAAATGTTTTTGTGTGATTCTGAATTTGGTTTTAGCTTCAGTCTTAGACAGAGATATCTCTTAAAGCTACAGGTAATTCTGCACAGCTTGTTAAACCCCAAATTCATAATGACACTAGGCTAGGGTGGCTTCATACCTGAGCCCAGCATGACACACCTTTTGTCAAGGAGAGCCAGGTTAACGGTGCCTGTGATTTATCAGCCCTCCAGATGACCACGGGTCTCCTTCTACTAAGCCCCAACCAGATTTATTGCTTTTTTCAAGATTAAGCACCAATTTCTTCATGTTAAAAAAGTTGCCAATGAATAAAGATCAGTGTAGCCCTTCAAACTACAGAGTGTGTTTCTTTATAAATCCTCTCCAAGGGCTCCTAATGGCATACAGCTCATATTGTACGCACAGAATCAACCTCATCTGCCCCTGGGCCTTCTCAATCTACAAACACATTAGATATTTGGGGTGTGCATTAATTCTGTCTTCCACTCACTGTCTTGTAGTTCCAAAGAGCTAGTAGCTCAGTGCTAATGAGGTCAAAGTCCCAGGTTTGATTTCTCGTGAGAACAAATGAAAATCCCTCTCTTGTTTAGCGTTATAAATATCACTGAACCTTGCCAGCTCTGACTATTTTTCTCTCCTGGACAAATCCTCGTGGAGAAAAGAAGCAATCATTTCATTGTCTGTTTCTCAATGCACTCTCTATAAAATAAGAATAATGAACTCGTATTACTCATCTTTCCCTGTAGAGTGTTAGGATTCAAGTCTGATGTAGTCCCCATTGAGTCCTTGTGACTGTATTTTGAAGGCGGTGAAGTCTTGAGATGGGGCTGGGCTGATGGAAAAGGGTCACTGGGGTGACCTTCAAGGTCTATGGCTGCCTCTGGTTCTGACTTGCTTCCTAATCAGCTGCCTTCAGCACACTTTCCAGCTGCCACTGATCCAAAATGAGTTCCTGTCACTTCTGCCTCCCCCAGCAGGAAAGACTGAATCCTCCTGAAACCATGAACTAAATTAAGCCTTCCTCCCTGAAGTTGTTTCCGACAGGTACTTTGTCACAGCGGTGAGAAAAATGACTAATACAAACAAAGAGAAACCTAAGGGATGAATGTCTAAGAATGTGTGCATACATTATAGAGACAAGAACGAGAGAAAAGACAGGGACTCGGGCAGGAGCAGAGAGGGAAGGAAGAAAGGTGGGGGTGAATGGTGGGCGCTGATTAGCTTTTCTCTCCTTGCACAACAAAACAACTAACAAAAGCAACTTAAGAAAAGAAGGGCTTGGTTGTTTTGTTTTGTTTTGTTTTGTTTTGTTTTGTTTTGTTTTGTTGCAGTCCACTGCTGTGGGAAAGCCGTTGCAGAAGTGTGAGGCAGCTGCTCGCACTGGGTCCGAGTCGCTGAGCAGAGTGACAAAGCTCAGCTCACTTTCTCTTTGTCACACACTCTAGGATCCCGCCCATGGAATGACATCATCATATTTAGGGTGGGTCTTCCCAAACTACTTAGCCTGATCCAAATAACCCCTTACAGACATACCCAGAGATCCGTTTCCATAATGATTCCATTACATCAAGTTGGGACCAAAGAAACGGTCATTGTGGTTAGAAGCCTTTGCAGCATTTCCAGAGTACCTGGGTTCAATTCCAAGCACCTGCACAGCAGCCCACAGCCATCTGTAACTCTAGTTCCATGGGATAGGATCCAATACCTTCTTCTGGTTCTTGTGGCCATCATGTACACGCACACACGCGCACACCCACACACACACACACACACACACACACACACACACAGACAAACATACTCACATTCATAAAACATCTTAAAAATCAATTTAAAAAATTAATTTCATTGAGTTGATAACCAGGATTTGTTATCACTTATCTTACTGATTCCCACTAATTAAAGTGGTCTCTTGTTTCTCACTATTTGGAGTGTAGCCACCATTTATGATGGTAATACCTTAATACTTTTCTCAAGGCGCCACCTCTTTTTCGCTTGGTGTTTGAAGTAATTAAATGGATTTCTTGATTTCAGCATCGCAGATCACAGCCTCCAGTGATCACCTTAGGCCTCATTTTTGGCCACAGAAATTGTTTCAGGATTGGGATGAGCCCTCATCGCCTCTTTTCTGAAAGCCAATCCCGCCTCTTTTCTGAGGAAACATATTCTTGGAAAGTGAGCAGCTCACTAGAGTTTTGGAAGTGTTCTGAGTTCCAAACCCACCATGAAAATGGATCTGCACCATTTAGGGATCCTGAAAACTGGCCTCTGTGGCAGCTACATCTGAGGCTAATATTTCCACCACCCCCTTAAATTGCTTTTTTATTTAAAGCCTATTTAAAGTTGAGTTTCTCCCTGAGATTGGAAGGGACCTGATGATCACAGTACAGACAGTATGAAAAGGACTCGAAAATGGAAGGCCTGCCATGCCTTGTGGGGTGGGGGGGAAGAAAGGATAAAGTTGCACACAGGGCTCATTTAAATCCCAACTCTTCTAATGACTAATGTTATGGTTCATACGGAATGAATTCTTTTATTTCCTTTGCATATGTAAAATTCAGCCTGTGCTGAATGACATGCAGGATTAACTAACTTAAAAGGGACAAAGACTGTGCACATTGGCTCCACACTCCATTCCCTGCTTCCTGCATTGCCAATTAGCTCTCTAATACCCAGAAATGAGAAGGAATCCAACACGTTCTCAGTGAGAGTGCCCTCGAGGCTGTCAGCATGCGCGTGGATTCCAGGTTCCATGCTCCGTTCGCAGGAGCTCGCCGCCGTGTGACTAACTAGATTACTATCTCCAACCAGCTGCAGTTATTGTTTCATCGTCCATAAAACACGGGAGCTTTTTATAACCACGAGTATGAAAGATGCGGCCAGGTGGGGTTCTGAGACAGACACAAAAGCACGGGAGAAAGCCCAGCAAGGTGGACACAAACAATCCTGTACCAGGCTTCACTCTCGAGAAGCTTTGGAAGGACAAGACTCGGTTAAGAAATGCACAGGGCCTTTGTTTTTACTATTTTTATTAGGTTTTATTTTATTACTATGTTTCAGTAGAAATAGAATTACACCATTTCCCCCTTTCTTTCCTCTCTCCAGTCCTTCCCAGCTACACTGCCTCAAGCTCCTCATGCCCCCACGCTCAAATTGATAGCATCTTTTTCTTTGATTATTGTTACATGCATATGTATATATATATGTGTGTGTGTGTGTGTGTATGTATGTATATAGTATGTATTTCTATATATATATAGCCTGTAAAGTCCATTTTTGTTGTCCCCATGTATATGGTTTCATTGCTAAGCACTAATACCCAAAATTGAAAGCAAATCTGGAAACAACTCCATAATGAAATGGTTAAGAGAGAATAAGAGAGATATAGATAAGGCTATAAAAGAACAACATGAAATGACTATAAGATATCACACACTTGAATGAGTGCAAGTAAAGCCAGGCACTCTGATTAAAATCAGTGGACTGCATCAAGGGTTCTATGCTAATTGTCTTCTTTCTTTCATTGACGTCTTAGGAGATGTGACCAGAAGAAAACAGAGAAGTTGGAGTCTACATTTTGTGTTTTGTGGCAGAGGCAGACAGGTCTCTATAAATTCACAGCCAGCCTGAACTATATAACAAAGTCCAGGACAGCCAGGGCTATGGAGACCCTATGGCAAACATCCCCCACCCCTAAAAGAAGAATTTAAGGATAATATCAGAAGACATGTCCTGTCTAACAGTCCAGGGTGATCTGAGGTCTCCAAACTGTCCAATCTTAACTGACCACACACTCCCACCCAGCAGAATGCCGTTTGTCTCTAGCTATTTCTCCTGTGGAAATTTTCTTCCTCTGACTTCTACAGGACCAGTTCCTTCTTGTCATTCAGTTCACCTTCCCAGCAAGGCCTCTCTTGTTCACAGAAGGAACCAATCAGCCACTTTGTCATACTCTCTCTACTAACTAGCATTGAAGCATTCATTCTGTGACATTTGTTCAGTATTTACCCTATTGTATTTACTTCTTCCAACTGGAAAATAGGTTCTTTTTAAATGATTTAGGTATGTGTGTGTGTGTGTGTGTGTGTGTGTGTGTGTTTGCACGTGCGTGCGTGTGATATGTGTGGGTATTGTTAGAGGCCAGAAGAGCGTAACAGTGCCCTAGACTTTAGCATGACAGATATCATATTAGAGACACCATTTTGATCTTAAAACCCCCTTGACATAGGTCTCAACACTTGCCAAAATGGTAACAAAGAAGATGTCCCTAAATGTGTTAACCTTGCTTTCTGGCTTCTATACTTAAGTTTCTTGCTACATGCAGTGTGCCAGCAAGGATGTGGTCCTTGAACATAAACATAAAAGAACTGTGATGCCCAGGGCTACATGACCTGGGCAAGTTCCCCATACAGTCACTGGCCAGCAATAAAGACTTTTCTTTGAGCTTTAAAGGTATACATGTGGTACTCTCCAGGGTGCTTACCTTGAAACATTCTGGAGACTTCGGCAAGATCTCAATAGACTAAGACACTAGGACACTGAAGGTCTTGAATCTCCTCCAGATCAATAGTGCAGAAAATGGAAAGCTCTTAGGAGGCGAGCCCCCTGTGGCATTCCAGGGTCTCACAAACTTCTCCTGCCTCTAGTTCTACTGTCCCAGAGGCTTCCATTTCTTCCACCCTGAAATGGGAAGTTATATAAAGTCACCAGAGTCTGTCACCTCCATTGTTAAGTCTGTCTATGGATCCTTCTGAAGAGGACATATAGAAGTAGCTGGATGAAGTCTAATTCCAGTGTCCAAGATCCATGTGAGAGGCCATCTTACGCCCTGGTTAAATCTGTGTGGAACCACCTCTGTTTGTCTTTACTGTTTGTCTATGTGTCTTTCTGTGTGTTTCTATAGGTTCTGTTGGTTGTTGAAATAGATCTGAAAATGGGACGGAAGAGTGACCCAATACACCCACCATTGAAGTTCATGTTAAACACTTCAAGGAGAGTTTTTGGATGAAAATGAATATGGTGTCCATTTCTTGCACAGTAAACTCCAGACATTCTATGAATCAACTGTCCCTCTTTTGGAGTCAGGTGGCCCAGTGAAGGATCTCTAGACCCCCAGATGGTTCAGGTTGAATGGAACATGATAACTGGAGATCCTGACTACACTGTCCAGTTTTTGCTTATTGACCAGTGGCTTTCTCTGATGTAAGACCTGTACCCCTAGCTTAAGTCCTACACCCTCTTCTTGGGGACCCAAATCCTCTTGAATTGGCCAGGTCACCCAAAGAAATCCAAACCTCCTCCTCTCTTCATAGTCCTACTGGAATAATTTAACATCCCCCCTCTTCATGCCCCAGTGTGGTCCCTGGCTACAACCAGGAAAGGAAAAATACTTCCACTAGCACACTGTAAGGGATACTATCTTCCACTTCTGGCCCCTCTATCTTTCACATACAATGAAGTGGTTCTGGCTATATGGCTCTGGGGAGAGTTGGGGGCATTTAAGGGGGATCCTTTGCATGCCTGAGATCCAAAGAGTCCCCTTCTACCCCTTACATGGTTTATATCGCCTTTTATCCAGTTATCTGCATAACTGGAAAACTTAGAATCCATTATTCTCAAAAAATCCTCCAGCTTTCATTAGTCTTCTATAGACTGTCTTTTACGCCAGCTGACCTTGGAAGATTGCCACCAGCCTCTGGCCACACTCTTCACAGCAGAGGAGAGGAATAGGATCGAACTTGAAAGTAGGAAAGCCACCCTCGAGCAGGTGGAGGACAGCTGGAGGGCCACACAACCCAGATAGAGTGGATTTTTCTCCTCTCTCCAACCTGACTGGGACCCCAACACTGACCAAGGTAAGGAGGCTCTGGACGATTTTCACTGTGTCATTTTTGGAGGATTGAGGTCAGCTGCTAGAAAACCTATCCATCTGTCCAAAGTTACAAGAGCCCTAAGAATCCCCCCTCTGGATTCCTCTGTGAAGCTTACCAGGTAGACACCCCCATAGATCCAGATGCACCAGAAAACCAGCAAGCAACCAATATTGCTTTTGTTGTACAGTCTACCCTAGACATTAGGAAGAAACTTCAGCAATTAGAATGGTTTAAGGGCATAGATAGGTCGCAGTTATTGGAGATTGCTCAAAAGGTTTACAATAACTTTGACTGTAGAACAAAAGCAAAACAAAAGATTGGCCCTAGGAGTACTGGTTATGCTCGAAAGGGAAAGAAGAGGCTAGGAAAGGACTAACGTGTTTGTTGTAAGCAAAAGGACACTGGAAGGACGAATGCCAAATTGGAAGAGGAAAAAAAGGATGTCTCGTCCTTTACTTGGGTAAGAACTGACAGGAACAAGGCTCCACTGCACTGAGACCCCAGGAATCTAGGATAACATTAAAGCAAGAGATAAAGTCTATTAAATTCCTGGTTGACATGGGAGTAGTCCATTCAGTCCTGACAGAGATACTCAGACCATCTCAAGAGACACCCTTCCAAGGAGCAACTGGACAGACTGCTCTTTCCCTGGATGACCTCTCCAGGGGTGGGCTTGAGACAAGGTACTGTGAGCCACTCCTCTTTAGTCATGCCAGACTGCTCCTAAGCCATAACTTATTACAAAACTGGTTGAGGATTTAGTACAGTCAGAGACCAACCCAATGGTTGCCATTCCCCTCTCACTGGAGCAGGCCTATTGTTATCTGTATCACTTATAGGGCATTTCTGACCTACACAATATTCAAGAAGTGTTTGAAATCTCAGTGTGTCAGGCAGACCTAAGTCTTGGACTTGCTTAACAGCAAAAGAATGGATTCTCAGAGTATCTCATCATTTCAGGACAATATTTTCTTTGAACCTTTTATACCTCTGTCTTTATAAATAAAATAAAGGTGATGTACTGACATTCTCATTTTCAAGTCCCTGGTGGGTTGCATTGTTGCAGTCACCTGGGGTTATCAAGTTGCTTCCTTCACAATTGTTGTCCAGATGAGGTGCAGCACAAACTATCATATGATCACACCTCTCCCCACAGAACAGAGCTATCTCATTCTTGAGGACAGAAGAATGGCCGGGTATTGATTTCTACATGAGCAATAGTGTTTATCTCTTGTGCTTTCAGCCTAAGAGCCTTGGATATGTCAGGAATTTTTCTAGGGTAAGACACCCCACCTTCCTTTAGACTGAAAATGTATGTTCCCATGGTTTCTCCAATAAGCAGTGGGAAGCATCATCTTTGAACTAAGCAGCTATACTGGGGGTGAGGTGAAGAAGGTATCCTGTGTATATTAAGCCCCACATCCTCACTTATAAGAAACTGACAGAATTGGCCAGGGCTCACCAATTAGTCAGATCAAATTTGAAAAGAGAGTGGATTGCATTCTCTAAGATACATGTATTTCCAAGACTTAATGTAAGACATTTCAGTCTGTTCTTTAACAGAGCCCCCCTAGAAGCCCTATACAAGCATCTACCCATTTTAGTGATGAGAACACTCAAGGAAGCATTTAGGAAGTGGAACCTTCCGCTCCTCATTCTTTAGTGTTTTGCAAACATCTTGTATCTTCATAAAACCAACGTAAAATATTTGCCCCTGAAATGAAGATTTATTTCAAACTACTCAGACTTTTATTTCATTCCATCCAAGCCAACATCAACTCATATGATGAATTCTCCTTAGATAGCTCAGTCACCAAGGCTGATGGCCTGAGTTCAATTCCTGAGAGCTTTTCACACTTGACATAAATTATAAGCCAACTTTAAATCGTATTTGTCCATGGTCCTGGGACCAATCTGAACAGTTAAATTACCCATCCAAAAACCCAATCATTTCCCCCAGATGCAGAGAAATATTTACCAATTTCTCCCAATACTGAGAGTGCCAGGAAGCTTTTTCATGAATAATTTCACATGGAGTCAAGAATAACAAATCATTTTTAATATTATTTGTCTATATTTCTCCATGCCCCCCGTGTTATTGAGCTTTTCCAACACTCTCATGTAAATACTGGTATCTTGTTTAACAGAAGAGTAATTGAATTGATGACCACAGTATATGTTAAATTACATGCGATGGAACACAGGAGGAAGGGCAGGTGGGATATCAGCAGCCTTGGGACCTCTTGTCCCCTTGTCATGCTGCAGAGACAAAGAGGCTGAAAGGGATATGCCTGTGGTCAACTTTTCCCCTTCCCATGAATCCATGCCAAGCATCTGTTGTGTGTCAGACACTAGACTACTCACTGGGTCCCCCACCAGCCAAAGTGACACTCTACATGTAAACTCTACTAACATCATTTCTGTGACCAATACCTGAAGAAAGCAATAAGCAAGAATGAATTTTTATTTGGGTTTATGTTTCCGAAGATGCTAGTCCAGTTGAGAGGGTGAGGAGGTGTAGAACTGCTTGTCTGTGGCAGTCAAGAAAAGGAAAGATGGCAGAGGAGAGAAGGGGGAGGAGGACAGAGGAAGAGCAGGGTTGGTGGCTTTTCTCTTTACCTGCTCTGATTCCATCTGGTCCCCAGTTTGTGGTGTGGTACTGTTCACAGTTAAAGTCTCTCCTCCCTCTGGACACATGCTCACACCAGAGGGTGCTTTCCCAGATGTCTAGGCACTTCTTTTTTTTTTATTTACATTGCAAATGATTTCTCCTTTTCTGGGTCCCCACTCCCTGCAAGTCCCATAAGCCCTCTTCCATCCCCCTATTCTTCCATCCACCCCTTGCCACTTCCCTGTTCTGGAATTCCCCTATACTCTTGCACTGAGTCTTTCCAGAACCAGGGGCCACTCCTCCATTCTTTTTGGACATCATTTAATGTGTGGATTATGTCCTGGGTATTCAAAGTTTCTAGGCTAATATCCACTTATCAGTAAGTGCATACCATGATTGATCTTTTGAGACTGGGTTACCTCACTTAGTATGATGTTCTCCAGCTCCATCCATTTGTCTAAGAATTTCATGAATTCATGTTTCTAATGGCTGAATAGTACTCCATTGTGTAAATATACCACATTTTTTGTATCCATTCCTCCATTGAAGGACATCTAGGTTCTTTCCAGCTTCTGGCTACTACAAATAGGGCTGCTATGAACATAGTGGAGCATGTGTCCTTATTGCATGCTGAAGAATCCTCTGGATATATGCCCAGTAGTGGTATAACAGGGTCCTCGGGAAGTGACATGCCCAGTATCCAACCAAATTGACAGTCAGGATTCACTGGAGAGGTGACCCAATGGCTAAGAACACTTGCATCTTTTGCAAAAGATCCAAGAACACTTGCTCACACCTATGTGAGGCAGCCCATAATCACCTGTAACTTAGCTCCAGGGGACCTGATGCCCTCTTCTGAATGCCACAAGCACCCATAAACTTGTGTTCATAAACAAACAAAAAAGTAAAAATTATTAAATCAAAAAACAAATCCTTAAAACACATATATAAATACCATTGTGTGAACACTAGTTTGTGTACAATTTGTATTCCTTGGCCTCTACTGGCCCATATGCTCATGCATGTGCACACACACACACACACACACACACACACACACAAACACACACTGGGGTGTGTGAAATAAGGGCCTTTTACATACCCTAAATGAGAATCAACATCTATAGTCATAAACTTCTTTGTCTTTTTGTTCCAAGGTGCTAGCTGTTTAACCTGACTCACTACTCATCCCTTTGCTCTGCTGAAATGAAGCCATAGCAGTCTGGGGTTTCTATAATTCCCTGCACGTCAGCTGTATCTTAATTGCTTTTTCTTTTTCTCAGGAGAGCAGAGTAGAATGCAAGAAAGTGTTCTGTTGTTATTATAGGATAACCATGAATCCATAGGTAATTATTTGCAAACTCCAATGGTTTACCTAGGAATGGCAACAAATTTCTTCTGACACATCTCAGAAGAGAAAGAGATATTGAGATACCATATCCTGGCAAACTTATTATCAGCAGGGATCTTGTTTTATGAGATTTCTGCTGGGGGAAAGGATTAACTTACTAATTCATCAAAACCCACATATCCTCAATCATGAAACTATACATTAAATGTGCAGGCTACTAGCTCAGAAATTAATGCAACTTTCAGTGTAAGGTGCTTAAATTCTTCTTCAGTTTAGCCACAGTAACAATGCATGAGTTAGAAATGGGCTTCCAAATAGGAAGGGGGTAAAGAAATCAGGAGGTGTAGAAAATCTTCCTCCAAACTTGCAGACTTGATTTTGGCCAGCTTTATATATGATCACAAGAGTCACAGCTACTAAGGTTCTCCAAAATTCCTCTTTCTCTATGTAGTCCCCAGCATGTGAGAATTAAAACTCTTGGATGCAATAAGAAAGTTAGGACTTTTATTAAACTTAAGATATGTGCCTCAGCTGTAAAACCTTAGAAACTCACATGACTGAACCACACTCCCTGCATGAAATAGAACCTATGTCATACTTTTTCAGAGAAGATTCTTTAATTTAGGGACCACTTATGGTGGTATAAGCAGTGTTAGGAACAGATCAAAGAAGGGCAACAAGAAACTATAATAATATGAAAGCATTAATAGCCCCTAAAGCCAAAGCTAGGATGGTTCAGGAACTCAGTGAGAACTGAAGTCACGGAGGAGAGGTCTACAGAGGACCTGGCAGGATGCTCGTCTTGCTGGAATTAGATCATCAAGACTGAGAGGAGTCAGAAAAGGGAGCTGCAAACTATTTTTACCACCACACACCTGTACACTGCCAGTGTGTCTTGCTGGTGAGAGAGGTCCAAAGTATGTGATCTGAGTGATGTTTTCTTCACAGGTCAACCCTGCAGAGTGCAAAACAGGGCAGAAAGGGCCAAGGAACAGAGGCAGGGGCGCAAATGAACACCAACAGTGAAACGGAGCCATTTCTTTCCCATCGCCCCTCCTCAGAGTCTTCATGCTGCGGCTGCTTCCTCGCGTTTATTCACATGTCCCTCTTCATGGGTAGAGCTTCTCTTGCTCTTTAAAGGCCCACTTAAACACTGTCTCTGAAGGAGACCACCGGAATCTCCAATTGCAGAGTTGTGCTCTATAAAATCGAAAGCAGTATCCTTCAAAACAAGATGAAGTAGAGACAAATTGGATTTCCCAAAGTCCTCCTGAACGGTACTAGTTGTGTGGATAAAATCCAAAGGCACTAATCAGTTAAAACCAGGAGTCACTAATCTGGCTAACTGCAGGATAACTGTTATTTTCAGGGAGGATAAAATTTCAGGTCAGTGACAAATCCTTCAGGACAAAAAAGGAGAGCCTCCTTCACTATCCCTCCACTCAGCTCTCCTACAAGTACCTGATGTGTTGTCCCAGCTGTCGACCTGGTGGCTTCAAATGGATGGTTTGATCACATGACTAGAGACAGCTGAGCTTTAGCTATGTTTGCAATATACTGCTTTAATGTACCTCCCTTCCCTGTGGTTACAGAATATCACAGCTGACTCAAATGCAGAGTTGTGGAGCCCAGTCCCAGTGGATACATCTAAAAAACAGTTCCCATAACTAAATCTCAAGGAACATTGCAGAAAAGGGGATAGAAAGACTGTAAGAGCCAGGGAAGCAGGGAGCTTGTTCGTAGTGATGTCAGAAGCTACATACATAAAGCCTCACCTCCAAGACTGTCTAACATGAACTGAACAAAGTCAAGACCAATAGACGTGCCAAAAAGGAAAAGGTTATTTTCCCCCTTTTGAAAAGTAAAACCCCACAAGGTCTCAACAGTATACAAAGAACTACCGGCAACTAAGGAATGCAAGGAGCAGGAGAAACGGCCTTCCCCGTGGAAGAGCACACCAATTGGTTATCCAATTGAGAGGCCAAACCCACTCCATCTTGGGACAGGCATCCATCTTAAAAGGAAAAAATTAAAAAAGGTCTGAAAACTTGACCCATGACAAAACCCAGGTACCAGGAAGGACCCCATGGCTTGTCCTTGACTAGAACTAGGACAATAACTACAAATAGTAGTTAGTCTCCCTATCTACTTCCTAACATCAGTTAATCAAAGATCAGTATGATTGGTTCAGATGTACTTTCAGACTGTTTGTGATTGTATATGGTCTCTCTTCAAAGCACCCACCTGTTGGCTTACAATGGTCATTCAATTAGATGTTTGCCAAAATGGACAACCCCCTCACTTGCTCCCATTCTCCATAAAACCTTGTCCCAATGAGAGTTCAGGGCTACTTCACCAAACTGTCCTGTGGGCCAGCAATGAATAAGCCCAAACTCAAGTTTATAATAAAGAGACCCCAATGTGATTGCATTAGGCTCCTGGTTGGTCTTTGGGGCTCACAAACAAGGCACAACACAATAACAAATGATCAACCTCAAAACACACATACATTTAACATTGTACAGACAGAGCAGGTTATATTTAGAGATATATGGATGTATGTAGCAACCATTAATGAAAATGGAAGCCATGAAATTTTTAAGAAGAAGAGGAGTATATGGGAGGGAGGAGAGTAAAAGGAGAAATGATGTAATCAAATAATAAGCTCAAAATAAATGACTACATAAATATAGGTATCCCAACTGTAATGGTGTCTTCCATAGTCCAATAATGTAAGATAAGATTCAGGCTTATTTCATGTATAATATTTAATTCACTAACAGGAACCTATGAGCTAGGCCTTCAAAAATAATACTGAGCCTGGTTTAATGGCATGCATCTTTAATCCTGGCACTTGGGAAGAGTCAGAGGTGGGTGAATCTCTAGGAGTTCAAGGCCAATCTGATCTGCATGGGAAGTTCTGGGCTAACCAGGAAGAGAAACTTTGATGAGGGAGGGAGAAAAGATGTAAGGAAATATTGGGAGAAGGTATGTGTGTGTTTTGATTATAGTGATGATATCACGGTCCAAACACATCAAGTCATATAAATTATATCTAGTTTCTGTATACTAATTATACTTCAGTAAAGCATGTCTGTATAGTGAGTTTCAAGATAGCTATAGCTACACGGTGAGATACTGTCTTGAAAAAAAGAAGTTAAATTGAATAAATAGAGAACTCATCACACACACACAGTCAAAGAGGAGGGTGAGGTTGCATCTTATTCTGTTAGATGTGTATACTGATGAGATACTATTTTCAATTTCTAGTTGAATTTTTAAATATCTTCATTCTAAGGGGGACCTTGACTAATCATAGTAGTGCTAAAGGAGAGCGTGAGAACTTTTTAAAATCCCGGAAGTCCTCTGACAACCATCGTGATAGACTTCTGGCTGACTCCAAATCTACTCAAGAGCTCCGCTTTTCTGAATGCTGTCAAATGCATTTGCACAGAAGGGGAGATGCTCTTCCCAGCGATAGGTAGCTCATCCATATGCATGTGGGCACCAGGCCTACCACTTCTAATCCAAATCTTGAGATTCAAGATTCTGCATGCTTGCATGAGCTGGCAGGAGAGAATGAGAGATAGTGCAGTTTACAGTTTAAAAGCAAAAGTCTCACAATTTTACAAGTCTATTTAAAGAGGTTCCGAAACCAAAGCATCTCATGTGCCCATCATAAAGGCACGGCTATAAAACAATACACACTATTAAACGCTTCCCTTGAACAAACAAACCCAGGAAAATTAAAGGGAGCTGGGGAAGGAAGAGATACCATGTTAAATGGCTTTTATTTTGTAACACAGTAAGGCAACTACAGTTTCATCTGTCTCCAAAGAAAAGGCCATTTCCCAAACTCAAAGGAATTCTAACAAAGAAAAAATATACTTAATTTCTAAGGCAGTTCTTTTTTTTTTTTTTTTTTATGCTGGCAATATATCGCCCCATACCAAGGCTACTTTTAAAAGGAATTTCCTTTTATTGGCTCATATTTGGAGGAGGCATCTAGAGTTCTGATCAGAAGGCTAGCTGCAGATGAAAATGTGGACGAAGCCCGGTTTGGTATGTTGTAAACATGCCGTCTTTGAGCCCAAAGGTCTGGAGGATGTCACGCTGAAGGGTACCATGCGCATCTTTTCTTCTTCCATTTTGTCCCACAGTTAGGGTCCACGCTGATATCATTTCCCATTTCCCAGGAAAGAAATTAAAAGTCAGAAACAATTTAAAGTTATTTGAATCCTTTCCCATGAGAAGAATTTATATACCTCAGAAATGAGTGGGTCCTTTGACGGGGAATGTGCTTATTTGCTGTTGACAGCTTTTTAGTGAAAAAGATAGAAATCAGATTGAATTTCGACAGTGAGAAATTGAGAGCTTGTTCTGCCAGCAGGAGACTGAGGCCTCTAATTTTACCTCCGCAAAACAGAGATGAACCAAGAATATAATCTGCCTACTTTTCGAAAACAAAACATAAAAATTCTCCATGTAGCTGGCTTCAAAGTAAGAAAAAATTGCACACAGCACCAGCTATGCTCTATCCACCTTGGATTTAATATAATGGTTAGACTGTATTCAAAAGCAGACACAATAGATTCCAAATCCCATTATTCTCTCTTTTCTGAACTTTTCATTTGAACAATGAAGTCCACAGTAACCCCATCAAACTTCCTTAAACCAAAGGGCTGACAATCCCTGAATACCAAAACGTCTCTAACACACAAAATTAAATGATATTCTACACAAAACATGGATTGTCAAAGATACATTTTGGCAGCAGAAGTGATGTTTAGACAGCCATCCTTGGGCTCCAGTGAGCTCTTAATTGTATATAATAAACCTAAACAGACAACACTTGCTTTGTAATAGATATGAAATTTGGCTTTGGTGAGTCTATCGGGTTCTTCAAACAATCCATTGTCTGGTATTCAGACCTCAGACAGCAGCTATGTTTATAAATTTCTCATGCCAAATGAAGCCAGAGGGGAGAAGCCTGATATTAGTTTGTGATGGATGTGGAAGGGGATTTTGTTAACAGAGATTCGAGCAGCAGGAATGTCTCTCCCTAATACTACGGCTCTATGAGTGGCATCACAGAATGGAATGGGATAAATGTTATTGAAGAATCAAAATATGGTTCCATTGGGTAACATCACTCGAGAAGGAAATAATAATAACCACACCAGCCACTGTGACCAACAGACAGGATCATATCCATGAAACAACATGAAAAAAGGAAGTGAGGTATGTTAAACAGGCATTCGTCACAATTATAGGGCAATAGAGGAAAAGGACTATATAGCTATTGAGAAATGGAGAAGTTTTATGTGATAGAAAAAGGAAAATTGTTACAGTTTATAATATAGCCTGTTTTAGCAAAACTCAAACAGCCATGAGTTTCAATATTTTGAAATGTAAATAAAAAATATATCGAATAAAAAATAAAATAAAATAAATAAAAAATAAAAAATAAAATAAATAAATTTCCTCTGTGTTCTTTTCAGAAAGTTGTTCCCTGGACCGATGAGTTCAAGAGAACCCCCTGTTTTCTCTTCTATTAGGTTCAGAATATCTGGTTTTATATTGAGGTCTTTGATCCAATTGAAGTTAAGTTTTGTGCAGGGTGCTAAATATGGCTCTGTCCGAATTCTGGATAAATATGCTTCCATCCCACTTGACCAACACCATTTGTTGAAGATGCTTTGTCTCATTGTGTACTTCTGACTTCTTTATTATAGGTGTGTGGATTTATGTCTGGGTCTTCAATTCTATTCCATTGATCACTGCATCTGTTATGCCAATACCATGCTATTTTTATTATGATAGTTCTGTAGTACAATCTGAAGTCAGGGATGGTGATACAGTTCTTTAGGATTGTTTTAGTCACGGGAGGGGTTGGGCAGGGATTTGACATTTCAGCTCAAGCCACACCTGGTATCACTCTCCTTTCCTGCTGCCTGGGGATGTAGAACTCTCAGCTACCTGTCCAGCACCATGTCTGCCTGCATGCCACCATGCTTCATGCTGTGATGATAATGGACTAAACCTGTGAACTGTAAGCCAGTTCCAACTAAATGTTCTCCTTTATAAGAGTTGCTGTGCCCATTAGAAACAATGAATTCATGAAATTCTTAGGCAAATGGATGGAGCTGGAGAACATCATACTAAGTGGGGTAACCCAGTCTCAAAAGATGAATCATGGTATGCACTCACTAATAAGTGGATATTAGCCTAGAAAACTGGAATACCCAAAACATAATCCACACATCAAATGAGGTACAAGAAGAAAGGAGGAGTGGCCCCTGGTTCTGGAAAGACTCAATGTAGCAGTATAGGGTAAAACCAGAACAGGGAAGTGGGAAGGGGTGGATGGGAGAACAGGGGGAGGGAAGGGGGCTTATGGGACTTTTGAGGATGGGGGGAGCCAGAAAATGGGAAATAATTTTGAAATGTAAATAAAAAGTACATCGAATAAAAAAATTGCATGAAAAAAGAGTTGCTGTACTTATAGCATCTATTCATAGCAATGAAACCCTACTTAAATGATAGAAATAAATAAAATAAAATAAAACAATTCCAAATACACTGTCCCATAGATTATACTTAGTTTCTGTATTCTAATTATACTTCAATAAAGATTATTTAAAATATAGTATGGATACACAAGGAAGTATTACTCCACCTTAAAGAAGAATGAAATCATGTCCTTTGCAGGAAAGTATGTGAACAGGAAAGTGGCATGTTAAATATGAAAAGTGGAATAAGAGAAAAACAAATTCTACATGGTTTCTACATTTCATCTGCATTTAAACAAAGACATGAAGGGGGAACTACTTGGGGAGGGGAAGGTGGCAATGAGAGAAGGAAGAAAATATAAGAAATGTGATTGTGATCATAGGGATGTAATGGTGTGATGATTGTGATCATAGGGACGTCATGGTGAGACTGATTGTGATCACAGAGATATAATGGTGAAGTTGATTGTGATCATAGGACATTATATGCATCTACAAGAATGCAGAAATGCAACCCATCATTCTGCACATATAATATATGCAAATGATGTCTTGCAATGCTGTTTTAATAGATAGTTACTACCTTTATGCTAATTTGAAATATTTGATAAAATGAAAAAATTAGGTAATAAGATTTAACTAGTTTAAAATTTAAATTTATTATTAAATGAAATGTATTAGAATCTCTAAAGCAATATTCCAGCTCAGGTGTTCTCTTGCCTAGTGAATTTTTCAAAGAAGTAAAGGAAAAAATAACCTCAGTCTTCTACAACATCTTTCACAGAAAAGAAAATAACAGGAAAATATATATTATACCAGGATTAGCTTAATACAGAAACTTGAGGAAAAATATCTATATTTTATCAATACTGACAAAAATTCTGGAAATAATAAAATTCATTAATATATAAGAAAATGTATTACATCCAAATCACATTTCTTCTAAACAAATAAGATTCATTACTGAAAACCCATTGTGAGTCAGCAAATTAAGAAATAAAATGAAGAGCAAAACCTAGGAACATTTTTAAATCAATGGAAAAATGCACCTAAGAAACTTGTTGGCCTTTTCATTAACTCAAAATAATATGCTTAACAATTTAGGGACAAAATTGTCCTTTTTAACCTGATCAATCACATTCTCATACTTAACATATTTTTGTTTGAAAAGCTTTACATGAGATATGTTAAAATATCTCCCAATACTAATGCCATTGTAAAAATGTATCCCATGAAAACCTTTTATTTATCTCCAATTCAATTCTATTTAAAGTGAGGTTTTCAGATGTGGTCAGGCTATTGGAGCAGAACACTTAAAAATGGTATCAGTTCCCACCCCCCAAAAAGAAGCCAGAGGAGACTTGTTTACTCACTCCACCAAGTGAGACACATATAGAAAGAAGGTATATCCTTTCTATAAGAAAAGGTCCTGGGACTGGAAAGATTACTCAGCAGTTAAGAGTGCTTGCAGCTCTTGCAGAGAACCCTGTGTTCTGTCTCCAGCACCCACATTAGGTGGTTTACAATTGCCTATAACTCTGGCTCCAGTGGATATAATGCATACTTTTGACCTCCACTAGCACCCACATGCAAGTAGAACACACACACACACACCTATAAAAAGAATTTTTTTTATAAAGGGCTATGGTGCTGGAGAGCTGGTTCAGTGGTTAAAAGCACTTGCTCCTGTTGCAGAAGATTTAAGCTGGGTTTCCAGGACCCGTGTGAAGCAGCTCACAAGGACCTCTACCTCCAGCTCCTGGGATCCTATGGCCTCTCCGGCCTCCGAAGGTACCCATGCTCAAGTGACATAACCACACACACATGCAGACACATATATACACATAATTAAAAGTGAAAGAAATCTTTTTAAAAACGAAAACAGTCCTCACATTAAATCTACCAGCTGCTTCAATCTGGATTTCTTAGCCTGCAGAACTTACCCATAAATGTTTACTCTTTATAAACCATCTCAAAGAATCCTGTAACCAAAGTAGTTAATGGGATGAGTAACTGCTGTGTCGTTGTGACTTAATGCGAAGCAATGACTGCCTTCCTGCGAACGGCTCCCATCTGCCCTTGGCTCCCCTGCTTCTTTTCCATCCCTTTTTAAATGAATGGATACTGATTGCATCACCTCTAACCCTTATCTCAATACTGTCTCTGCACTGATGGATGAAGCGTGCACAGATGGGTGGATATATTAATAAAATAAATGCTTGTCATTATAATACAAGGGCCAATAATTAGAATAAACAGTATCCTAAGAAATATATGCAGTCCCCCAAGTCCAAGTCAGCAACTGTAATTGTGAAAATTTTATAAAAACATATTAGTCATCTTGTTTTTTCCTTTTATTGGAAATAGATTTTTTTTCTCACATATTATCTCCTGATTATGATTTTTCCTTCCTCTACTCCTCCCAGCTCCTCCCCATTTCCCCTCCCATCTATATCCACCCACTTTCTGTCTGTCATTAGGAAACTAACACGCCTCTATGGGAAAATAATAAAATAAAATATAATAAGACAAAAAAAAAAACTTAACACATAATGAACTAGACAAAACAAACACACAGAAAGAAAAGAACCCAAGAGAAGGCACAAGAAACAGACCCGCTCAGTTGAACACTCAGGAATCCCATAAAAGCAGTAAACTAGAAGCCATAATATCTACACAAAGGACCTGTAGGGTAAAAAGAGAAAAAAAATATATATGTAAATAAAATAGATAGGATTAACAAAAAGAAAGAGCCCTGACATGACAAGAGACAAGAAGACAAAGCTGCCCTTGAGCTCATTTCCTGTTGGCCATTTACTGCTTAGCATGCAGCCTACCTACAAGAGAAGTTTGCTCTCCAAGTGAGACTTCATTGGAGGAAAGTAAATTTTCATTTGCAAGTGGTTATCAGTTGGAGACTGCTTCTGGGTTATGGATGGGAGCATGTATCCACTCGATTTTCATCTTTAGAAACCCAACTGGTGCAGACTCTTGTGCCTGGGCACCCTGCGTCAGTCTCTGTGAGTTCATATGAGTGTCAATCCCACTGATTTAGAGGGCCCTGTTTTCTTGGTGTCCTCCATCCCCTCTGGCTCCTGAACTCTTTCTGCCTCTTCCTCCAAAGGGTTTCCTGAGACCTGAACCAAGGGATTTAATAGAGAGGTCACATCTAGGGCTTAGTGTTTCTCTATTGATAGCATGCAGAGTGCCTTCCTGTACCAAAGATGATTGAACGTGGGGTTGAAGGCTCTGTGTAGGTGTAGTTTCCCTGGCTTCCTACTCAGACCTTTTGTCATCGGTATATTGGAGGGCTACTGAGTTTTGTGAGTTAATTTTTTATCCAGCCATAATTTTTTATGGCTGAAAGTGTTTATTGGCTATAGGAGTTTTCTCAGTGGAGTTTTAGGATCACTTATGGGTACTATCATATTGTCTGCAAATAAAAATATTTTTACTTCTTCCTATCCTATTTGTAACCCTTTGGTCTTCTTCAATTGCCTTATTGGTTTAGCTAAGACTTCAAGTACTATTATATTGAATAGTTGTGGAAAGAGTGGATAACCTTGTCTTTTTCCTATTTTAGTGGAATTGCTTTGAGTGTCTCTCCATTTGACTTAATGTTGGCTATTAGCATGCTGTAAACTGTAAATCTTTATTATGTTGAGGTGTGTCCCTTTGTCCCTTATCTCTCTAGGACTTTTATCATGAAGAGGTGTTGATTTTTATCAAAGGCCTTTTCTGCATCTAATGACATAATCAAGTAGTTTTTGTCTTTCAGTTTATTTACATGGTAGATTACACTGACTGATTTTCATACATTGAACCATCCCTGCAGCTCTGAGATGAAATTGACTTGATCTTGGTAGACGATCATTTTGATGTGTTCTTAGATTCAGTTTGCTAGTACTTTAGTGAGAATTGTTACATCTGTGTTCATAAGGGAAATAGGTCTATAATTCTCTGTCTTTATTGGGCCTTTATTTGCATTGTATATCCAGGGTAACTGTGGCCTTGGAAAATTAATAGAGCAATGTTCCTTCTGTTTCTATTTTGTGAAGTAATTTGAGGAGTATTAGCATTAAATCATCTTTGAAAATCAGATAGAAATCTGTGCTAAAGTTTATCAGTTCCTGGGCTTTGGGGGTAGGGGTTGGGAGAATTTTAATGGCTGCTTCTATTTCCTTAGGGGGTCACAGGTCTCTTTAAATTGCTTATCTGATCTTGATTTAACTTTACTAAATGGTATCTATCAAGAAAATTATCCATTTCTTTTAGATTCCCCAATATGGTCGAATACAGTTTTTAAAGTACACCCTTACAAAGCTCTGAATTCCCCTCCTGTCTGTTGTTATCATTATTTTCATTTCTAGTTTTGTTAATTTGGATCTGCTATCTCTGCCTTTTAGTTAATTTGTATAAGGATTTGTCAGTCTTACTGATTTCTTGAAGAACTAACTCTTTGTTTCATTGATTCTTTGTACTGTGTTTTTGATTTGCTTTATTATTAATATTATTTTATTTCTATTATTTCTATTACTTCTATTTTATTAATTTTAATGCTGAGTTTGATCTAGTCTCTTGGGTATGATTTCTTCTTTTTCCTCTAGAGCTCAGGTGTGTTGTTAAGTTTCTAGTAAGAGAACTCTCCACCTTTTAATGTGGGCACTTAATGCTATGAGCTTGCCTCTTAGAACAGCTTTTGTTGTGTGGCATAAGTCTGGGTATGCTGTGTATCCATTTTCATTAGACTCTAGAAAGCCCTTAATTTCTTTAATTTTTCTTTCCCCATTTTCATTCAATTGAGAGTTGTTCAGTTTCCATGAGTTTGTAAGCTTTCTGTGTTTCTGTTGTTGTTGAAGGCTAGCTTTAATCCATGGGTAGTCAGGTGAGATGTTATCTCAATTTTCTTCTATCTTCTGATATATTCTTTATGTCACAGTATTTTGTCAATTTTGGAGAAGGTTCTATGAGGTACTGAAAAAAAAGTGTGTGTGTGTGTGTGTGTGTGTGTGTGTAGGGGGAACACTTAGATGAAATGTTCTGTAAATATTTGATAGGTCCACTTGGTTTATAATGTCCATTATCTCTAGCATTTTGTGTTTAGTTTTTGTCTGGATAATTTGTATATTGTCAAGAATGAGGTATTAAAGTCTCCCACTATCAGTATGTGAAGGTCAATATGTGAATTCAAAGTACTATAGTGTCTCTTTTATGAACTCGGGTGCTCTTCTTTTGGATTCAAAGGTCTCAACAATTGCAATGCCTTCTTGATGGATTTTTCCTATGAGTATGTAGTGTCCTTCCTTGTCTCTTCTGACTAGTTTTGGTTTGAAGAGTATTTTATCAATTCAATATCTGACAAAATTTTAGTAAATGGCCACACCAGCATCCTTCTTAGATCCATTTGTTTTCTATCCTTTTACCCCGAAATGATGTTTGTCCTTAATGCTATGGTAGTTTTTTGGATACAGCAGAAGAACCCTGATTTCATTTCTATTCTGTTCATTTATGTCTTTTAATTGGAGCATTGAGACCATATCAAAAGAGGTATTTGTAATTCCTGTTATTTTGTTCTTCTTGTTGTTGTTGAGATGGTAGTGGTGGTGGTGGTGGTGGTGGTGGTGGTGGTGTGTGTGTATGTGTGTGTGTGTGTGTGTGTGTGTTTCCCTGTTTTTTTATTCACTGGCATCTATAGCACCAAGGAATTTGTGAAGCCATAGATTCATAGCACTACCTAGAATATGTATACCAGTGTGGAAAGTTCAGGATCCTGTATTTTCCACAAAATTTGGAAATAATTTTGATGTAATTAAAATAGGAAAAGCAGAGGTTAGGTACATGTCTTAGTCAGGGTTTCTATTCCTGCACAAACATCATGACCAAGAAGCAAGTTGGGGAGGAAAGGGTTTATTGAGCTTACACTTCCACATTGCAGTTCATCACTAAAGGAAGTCAGGACTGGAACTCAAGCAGGTCAGGAAGCAGGAGCTGATGCAGAGGCCACGGAGGGATGTTTCTTATTGGCTTGCTTCAAGATCTCCATGCCAAGATCCAGGTCAGAAACTTATATCTCTGAGCCTCCAGATTAGGATCATAGGTGAGCCTTCCAATTCTAGATTGTAGTTCATTCCAGATATAGTCAAGTTGACAACCAGGAAGAGCCACTACAGTACTCTAATGTTACTCAAATAGTGAAACCAGATGGTGGGTGTTCTGAGACATCAAGGAGCCCACCTTACACTGCCATTATCCTTCCCAGGATTTAGATAGAACAACTGTTATTTACAGTTCTCAAAGTAGAAGTTCTTCCTGTACCTTCTCTCAAGTACTTCTCACTAGAATTTAGTGTCCACCTATTAGTCAGAGAAGAGTTACCTACAATTATCCCCACACCAAGAAGAAAAAAGCTGATGTCAGAGTAAGTTTATATATTGAACGTGTGTGTGTGTGTGTGTGTGTGTGTGTGTGTGTAAACATAAAAGGTCTCGATTCCAAACTTCATCTTAAATTTAGTTACAACCAATTTGGATTAAGACAATAAATATTGCCACTGAGTAAAAGCAAAGAGGCTCAAAGTTTGTGGCATTCAATGTCTAGTCTAGGAGAAAATATCACTATTTTGGTTGAACCCTTTCAAAAATTTCTACCTAACTAATACAATTCTTAGTGGAATTTCTACATTTTTCATCTAAGAAAGCTAGAAGTTATATGCTTATCAATCTGTAAAATTGGTTTTTATTTTCATTAGACTTATTATTTTATTTTATTTTATATATATGTTTGGGCTGCACATATGTAGGTAAAACACATTTGTGCAGAGGTCAGAAGAAAGCATATCTGTAACTAGAGTCATAGATCATTGTGAACCACCATGTGCATGCTGGGAATTGAACAACTGAACTTTATGCAAGAGCAACAAGTTCTCTTAAGCACCAAAGTACCTCCCCAAGCTCAGTAGAATTATAACCCAAATGCTATGCTCCTTACGTATTTTATATGTGAGAAATAAATGTATTCTAGAAGTCACTAGGCATTACTTATAAATGCTTCAATGTGAGGAAAGGATCTGACGGTGACAGGCAAAACACAGTCAACAATGTGCTCAAGTGGCCCAACCAGAAAATAGAAAAAAATGGTGAGTCTAGGAGAAATTAGTACAAGGAATTGTTTGGGTGAGTAATGAAGGGGCTGAAACCCGATAGGAGATGGTAAACCAAGCTAGATATCAACAACAGTAGGAACCTGCCTGGAAATAAAGGATCAGAGAGCCAAAGTCCCCAGATTGAAACTGTAGATACAGCATCACAATCAACAGAAATTTAACCACAAAACTAATGTACCTGGTAGCAAAGACAAGTCCCAAATCAAAGAGAAAGGAAGCACAATCATTTAGCTCCTCCCTCTTTCTAGCTTCTAGCTCTGCACCCACACCTCCATTTGTAAATCATGTCCAGAAGCCAGAATCAAAAAGAATCATGAGAAACTGAAGAGTGCACAGTAGGGAAGACCAGGCCATAAAATCAATCTATAACAAGCAGAAAAACGGCCAGTACACTGCAACTCAGAAACAAGGTACCAAGAACCCAACACACAGCTCCTCTCCTCAACTTCGCTACCAGACAGCCCTTTTTACACATCTCTGTCTCCTTCAATGAATTCTTTGGTGACTACAATTTAGAGATTTCTGCTTCAAAGGAAACATTTAAGAGAAATCTACATAACCATCTCAACTCTATATCCCACATCTCTGGGTAATACAGAAAATTAAGGACATCTTCTGTACAGCCAATTAATTATTTAAAATTTGTAAAGAGACTGGAGTTCCAACTGCTCTTCCAGAGGACCTGGGGTCAATCCCCAGTGCCTACAGGGTGGTGTATAATCAGTGACTCCAATCCCTGGGGATACAGTGTCCCCTTTTGGCTTCTGGGGACACTGCACACACATGGTGCATAAACATATATGCAGGCAAAACAATCATTCCAATAATAATAATAATAAAAAAATAATAATATAAGCTACAATTTTAATTTTAAAAATAAAATCAAATTTGTGAAGGCCAGACACAAACCTCATTCTGCAAACTTTGCCTCTTTTCGTTTTATTGCCAAATTTAAAAAAAAAAAAAAAGAATTTCTCTTGTTGGCTAGCAAGATCAAGTATTTGAACTGTCACCAGGATAAGGAAACACCAAAAGCCTGAGTCCTTGCAAATAATAAGCTGTCCAACACAGAGGGTAGTCAAGCCCAGGGAAGCCTTCAGTGGCACCACAAATCAGATAACTGAGAAAATCCTCAAACGAGCTCTTATTTCTCCTACGTTGTATCTGTCTATTTTCAAAGATCATTTGTGAACTGAGCCAATGTTGGAAAATAAACTTTGTTCTAAAGAAGGCTGTAGTGACCCTGTAGCATGAAAAAGGAAAAAAAAGAAGTACAAAACACCAAACATGGTTCTGGAAGGAACACACGTGGCTTCTGTGTTTCTATCCTTGTAAATAAGGATTGGGGAAAATGTCAAAAGGACCACAAGGGACACAGGAAGACACAGACAAAAGTGGGCACATTGTGATGGCAGAGACGGGCATGAATCCCTCCCACCATTCTGAAGTGTGTTTTTCTGTGGTATGGAACATCACAGAAGAGTAAAGGGAACCACTCTCTCCAGATGTTTCTGCAAACACCAGTGTGTAAGGGCACTCAGTTAGGAAACAATTTTCAGAATGCAGATTCTGGAGAAAGAAGAGACTGAGCAGTTAGTGGAACTATGCTCTTACTAGTGGGATTTGTTTGTGTTTTTTGTTTTATTCAATTGCATTCACATTTGGAATTCATATTTGATCTAAACAAGGAACTATGCAGTGTCTGTGATTTAAAAGCATGTGTATATTTGCAATGTGATGACCTGTATGCATGTGTATATATGTACATGTATATATTTGATTTCAATATCATTGTGATAGATATTTGAGTCACAAATAAAAGTCTTCATTTCTTTTCTAAAAGCATTTTAATGTATTTGTTATTGTTGTGCACATGTGCATGTGAATACAGTGAGTATGTCATGGTACAGAATGTGGAAGTCAGAAAGTAACTTCCATTCTATCCTTCCACCTTTATGTGGGTTCTGGTGCTCAAACTCAGGTTGCAGGATGGTGTGGCAAGCACCTTTTCCTGATGAGCCATCTTACAGGGCCAATTTTTATTAAGGAATTATGTCTTCTCAAAATTGAAAAATATGCAGGCTGTTCTATGGATTTTTTAGCCCACTTCATTTCTGTTTTTCCCCCCTCACTTCTAATTCTCTACTTGCTTACCTGAAAGCTTAGAGCATTGTCTGACACAATAGGATTAAACAAAAAGCAAAGGGGCTCCTCCACAGACTTCCCTGTGTTCTCTCACCTTAACTTTTAATTAAAATGCTGTCGGTTGGGGATAAGCAGAAAATACAAAGACAATTATATACATGAAACAAAAAAAAAAACATATTTCACCAAAGATTAAGTTATTAGTCTTTCTTGGCTCTCTGATTATTTGAGATAAAATCACATGTGAGCCTCAGTGAGGTGCCAGCCCCCAGTTCTACAGAGAGAAGGAGAATAGCCTTATGAGTCAACAAAACCAGAGTAAGGAAAGGTGTCGATCTGCCCATACTGAAGCCACAGATGCCTGCATGTCACCCTCAGGGATGTCAATGGCCCCGTTCATCACAGCTCCTCTCAAGGTGCATGGAACATATAAGAGTTCTTGGGAGAACAAAAGCCCTGATTTTCACCAATAAGTCAAAAAAGAAATTGACTTTACAGAATGAGTCTGCTGGTCATAGTCAAGCTACAACTTGAGTTGACAAGTTCACATGGATCAAGAGTAAATGATACTGTCCACTGCGCAGTCCCTGCTGCTTATAAAAGAATGTTAGCACTCTTTGGAATGTTTTTAAAATAACTGGTCTTAGACATAACTGTTAAGAGGGTTTCACTCTTTCCCCAATGTGCATGACAGATTATACTTTCTATTAGTCCTAACAAGACTCTGCAAATGAGTAACAGATTCTAATTGGATGGAAAGATTTCCACCAACTAAACTATTGGTCTGTATGACCTTGACTCCCTGGTTTGATTGATTTATAGTGTTATATCAGATACATAGGATTGAAGAGGTTGAAGCAATAAAGAAGCAGTAATTGATCATTTCAAACACCTCATGTATGAGAATATTTTAATTATATAGCCTTTTCTTCATCTATATGAGGGTGATGTCAATCACTCATGTGAACTCAGGGTCATGCTGACTTATCTAAGTCTCAACAATTGAATAAAATGGGTTTGAAAGAATATGCAAGCATACATACACCATAGCACTCAAACATACACCATAGCACTCGAACATACACACACACAAACACACACACACACACACACATGTGCTCGAAACCTTATTTACCCACCAGTGATGATCCACAAGTTTTCTTAGAAGACAGCATCACTTTCATTAGATCTTTTCATCTACACGCATCAAATTCCAATAATCATTTCAAAAATTATATGATTTTGAGTTCTTGATTAAATATAGGCTTGGTCTAAAGAGCACTTAATTCCTATGATTCTCAGTTGCAAGAAAAATGGACCTGCCCAGTATGGCCCCAAAATGAGTTTATTAGAATATTTTTTGGATTGTTGGGACACAACAAAGCGTGAAAACATGCACAACTGGACAGGAAGAACTGTAATGATCATGGTAATATTGGTTAAATGGTAAACAAAAAGGCAAAGGCAACAGAATAGAGAGATTAGAACATGGCTACCATGCATGGACCAGAAGACCACAGGAATTCCACAGGAGGAAAAGCAGTGAGTATGGTCATTCTCATATGAAAATAATTGCATATTGACTCACATTTCATACAAAAGGCAGTATTAACTTGAAGAAGTTGCAGGCATAAGTGTGAAATATGAAGTGATAAAACTTCTAGAGTAAAATGGAATATGGAGAATTAATAACTCTTTGAATAGGCAAAAATGTTTGAAGTAAAGAAGAAAAAATGAAATTCCTCTAAGTTCAGTAAACTGAACCTCATTAAAGAAACCGCCGGTGAGGCTGGCTCATCAAATCAAAAACATTTAGAACTATTAGGTTCTCTTAAAGAGTTATTCATTTATTTTATATATATATGAGTGCTCTGTTTTCATGCACACCAGAAGAGGAAATCAGATTCTATTACATATGGTTGTAAGTCACCATGTGATTACTAGGAATTAAATTCAGAACTTCTGGAAGAGAAGCAATGCTCTTAACTGCTGGGCCATCTCTCCAGCCTCTGAACAATTAGAATTTTGGTGTTTTCAACTTTCCTGGATGTTATGGTTTAGATTTCAGATGTTCTCCCAAAAGGTCTGAGATTAAAGGCATGATGCCCTGGATAGCAGTCATTAGAAGTGGTACATTTGAGAATCTGCTAGATTGTAAGAGCTCCAACCTCATGCATGCATCACTCCATGTACAGATTTGTAGCTTCTTATTTTTTTTTTTTTTTTGGTTTTTTGGTTTTTGTTTTTTTTTCAATGCCTAATGGGAGGTGGAAAAAATTGGGGGAGCCAATTAGTTGGAGAAAGTAGGTCACTGGGGAACTGACCTTGAAAGATGTTTCCCCTCATCACTTCTTCTGGGTCCCTTCTTCCTGGCTACCATGAAACAATCAGCTTTCCTCCACCATGCACAATGCACAATGAAGTTCTGTCTTACAACAGGCCTGAAATAAATAGAGCTAGACAGCCATGACGGAAACCTCCAAAACTATGAACTAAGATAATTTCCTCTGGTGAGTGGGAATTTATCACGGTGGCGAAAGACTGCCTAACACAATAGTGGAAAGCTGCTGTGCTTACAGAGTAAAGAATTTCCAAAATGTAGCACGTGACCATGGATGCCAAACACCCCACAAGAACAAGTAAGAATCTATACCAGTCTCCCTGCATCTTCTTGCTCCTATTTGAGATTTGCAAGTGCCTTGGGGGAGAGCTCTGTCTAACTCCTTTGTTCACAATCATTAGTCATTAGGGAAATGCAAATCAAAACAACCCTGAGATTTCACCTTACACCAGTCAGAATGGCTAAGATTAAAAATTCAGGAGGCAGCAGGTGTTGGTGAGGATGTGGAGAAAGAGGAACACTCCTCCACTGCTGGTGGGGTTGCAAATTGATACAACCACTCTGGAAATCAGTCTGGCGGTTCCTCTGAAAACTGGGCACGTCACTTCCAGAAGATCCAGCTATACCACTCCTGGGCATATACCCAAAAGATTCCCCAGCATGTAATAAGGATACATGCTCCACTATGTTCATAGCAGCCCTATTTATAATTGCCAGGAGCTGGAAAGAACCCAGGTATCCCTCAACAGAAGAGTGGATGCAAAAAATGTGGTATATACACAATGGAGTACTATTCAGCCATTAGAAACAATGAATTCATGAAATTCTTAGGCAAATGGATGGAGCTAGAGAACATCATACTAAGTGAGGTAACCCAGACTCAAAAGATGAATCATGGTATGCACTCACTAATAAGTGGATATTAACCTAGAAAACTGGAATACCCAAAACATAATCCACACATCAAATGAGGCACAAGAAGAACGGAGGGGTGGCCCCTTGTTCTGGAAAGACTCAGTGAAGCAGTATAGGGCAAAACCAGAACGGGGAAGTGGGAAGGAGTGGGTGGGAGGACAGGGGGAGAGAAGGGGACTTATGGGACTTTCAGGGAGTGGGGGGGGGGCTAGAAAAGGGGAAACCATTGGAAATGTAAATAAAAAAATATATCAAAGAAAAAAAAAGAAAAAAAATAAGGCAGGCGGTGTCTGCCAGATCCTCTCTCTGGTACTACACTGGTTCATCCGGGTGCCCCAGCACTTGCTCAGCTGTAGGAAAAGTATTACGGGTTAGCTTGCGGTGGACTGGAAAGAAAGGGTCTCTTCGTTTGTTTTATTTGTTCATTTGTTTTGCTCACTGACCAACGAGAATAGGAAACTACGAAAATAGGAAACTGACTTGCTCATACAGCTAACCCAGGGAACATTTTCCAAGGTCAAATCCAAGACGTTTAGCTCTGGACTGTATTCTCAATCCTATCTGCTGGGTTTTAGTGCCTTCATTCAGCTATAAACACAATGACAATTCCAGTGCAGGGTGACATCAGCTTAGTACAATTGTTTGTTCATCCACATAGCACTGGGTGATTTTTTTTTTAAAGCAGACATTTTCTGTCCTAGTTTTTGATGTACTCAGTGTCATACAAAGTTGTACCAGGGAGAGGAAGAGCAGAAAGGATAGAGAGTGAGCCTACCCTTGAGGAACTTTTGGTGAAATTAGAAATTTGAAATAAATTAACTTAATTCAGTATTTTTTTTAATTACCAGTTATCACATGACAAAAATGTGAGGTGTAAGGCCACACACACATTCAGAGAGCCCAAAAATGATGGAGAAATTAATTAGCCTGGGAGGGTTCCATTCAAGAGGTAGAATGAAGATTATTCCTTGCAGAGTAGGTCAAATAAGGATTGGCAGATGGCAACATTCAGAGCCTGCTGTTCTTCGGTCCAGTAAGCTCTCCTAATTGCATGCAGCAGGAATCAATTCTAAATTACACATTCAGAACTTCTTGGAAGGATAGAATACACATCACAGAATCATCAGGAAGAACACAGCTGAGAAAAAGGACAGGATCTAACAGAAGCCCCATTATCAGCCAAGATCATTTGACAAAGGTACCTTGGGCTAGAGAGGTGGTTCAGGGGGTAAGAATACTGGCTGCTTTTTGAGACATCCCAACAACCGTGTGGTAAATTAAAACCATCTAGAAGGGGATGACCTAGTAAAACCTTCACCAGTGACCTGTAACCAGAATAGTCATCAGGCAGCTATGTCACCACGGGTGACTCAATATCTCTACTTACAGTTAGTTATTCAAGTTATTCAACCTCTAAGTTATTCAACACTGTTAGAAAAGCTTCCTCATAAAATGTAGAACACGTAGTTGTCTACAAGCAGAAGGACACTACACCATTGTTTTCAAGATTGATATCAACTAACTCCAATAGATTAAAGATTTAAATATAAGACCAAAAAAGCGAAACTACTGTAGTAAAACAAATGAAAGGGTGCCCAGTGACTTGAATCTTTGCAATGGTTTTGTTTGGGAGCATTTGTTTTGTTTTGGAGGGATGCTCTTTGGTTGTGTACAAAAGGGCCTAAGCAACAAAAATAGATATATGAGATTATATCAAATATAAAATCTGCACATCCAAAGAAATGATCAAACAAGAGATGACCTACATGACAGGAGAAAACAGTCCTGTCAAATAAAGGCTTAATATACAAAATAAATCTTTAAAAAACTCAAACAACACCAGGCAATTGTGGCGCACGCCTTCAATCCGAGCACTTGGGAGGCAGAGGCAGGTGGATTTCTGAGTTCGAGGCCAGCCTGGTCTACAGAGTGAGTTCCAGTACAGCCAGGGCTATACAGAGAAAAACCCTGTCTCGAAAACAAAACAAAACAAAACAAAACAAAACAAAACAAAACAAAAAAATCCTCGAACAAAACTCAATAGCAAATCTGACTTTTTTTTTTAAGGTACACAAATAGGCAACAGGTTCTGGTAAAAATGTCTAAAATCATTAATTATTAAAGAAATGAAAATCAAAATGACTAGGATACATTGCCTTGAGCCAGTGAAAGTGGCAATTGTCATAAAACACAAAGGATAATGAATGCACGTGAAATGGAGAGAGAATAGAATGTTTGCATGCCATTGATGGAAGTGAAAGAAGACAGTGCTGAGGTTTCTTCAGATCATGTTCATGTTCCAGCATTTCCACTGCTAAATGGATGCTAAGTGTATGCCTAAGAAATGAACAGAAACAAGCCCAGGCTTCACTTCCCAGCTTATTTATTACAGCATTATTCACTGTCATAATAGCAAGACCTGGTACCAACCAATGGATAAAGAAGATTCGGCATAGGCACGCGATGGGATATTACTAAAACATTTGTACAAAAGCGAAATCTAGCCATGTCAATATGGATGAGCCCAGGGAAAACAATACATTGAGTGAGACAGTTAGATAAGCCAAGTGTAGAAAGACAAATCTCACACGATCTCACTTAAGGATATATGGAATCTTGACAGCTTGAACTCATGGAAAGAGAGAACAGAATGGTGTCCAGAGAGAAAGTAGGTATGCTGAAGAGATGTCAGTCAAAGAAAACAACATTTCAGGCGACCAGGAGTTGTGACCAAGAGAAGCAATATTTTGTCAATTTAAAAAAAAATAAGTATAGACAGAATAAGAAAAATGAGAAAAGAAAGAAAAAGAAGGGAGAAGAGGAGGAGGGAGAGGAAGGGAAGAAGGTGAAGACAGAGATGTAGAACAATGAACACAACACAATATCAAGGCTCACCACTCCCTCAATAAGAGACTGCATGCGTGATGTTTAGTTATTAGGAAAGAGAATGATAAATCCTTGCAGAGTCCTTTCCCACACACCCTTGATTTCCCAGAAGCAGGCCTACACTATGTACAAGAACTTGCTCCAAATGGAATATTATAATTCTGAGTGGCTCCGGTTTTTTAATTCAACCCATGAAACCAAAATGCCTCAAACAAGTATTCATCTTATTGTTTGCTAAGAATAATGTTTAGTTAAACAATCCCTTTTAAAGGCTACCTACAGAGTGAAAGTTCTCTTATTTGATCTCAGTAGTGGATGTGCTCTGTATAGATCATGATTCACACATATTTGAATGCTGGAGAAGCAAGGAGAATCCCATATCTGGGCTCACCTGATAGCACTCTCATCTTTTCCAAGGACTCCCTCCCTTTAAGGACTGCCTCCATGGAATCTATGCACATGAAGTGAGAGAAAACCTTGAGGTCTTAAGAAGGCAGTTCCTCACCCTTAGCCATCAGAGAAATGCAAGTGAAGATGAATTATGCTGGAGAGGATATGGAGTAAGATGAACACTCATACATTGCTGATGGTGGTGAAAATACACACAACCACTATGAAATCAGTCAGTAGTCCCTCAGAAAAATGGGAATCTATTATCTCAAGATCCGACTAGTCTTGGGCATATTCCCAAGGGATGCTTCGTCACAGAGACTCATGCTCAACTATGTTTATTGATGGACTATCGATGGATATGTACATGTACATATACATATACATATACACACATATATATATACACACATAAACATATATGTGTGTCTGTGTATATATATACAGTATTTTATGTTACCTCTTTAAGCCTCTACTTATCAGCAAGACTGGGACAAACACAAAAACAACAGCCGATTTTGGAAACTGAAAGCAAGGGATCGTGGTGATGACAGTTAGGTTCCATGGCTCCGCCCCCATCTGAGCTCTCTAAACATTCAGGACACTGTTCTGTTCTTTGCTTTCCTCTCCTCTGAGAATCCCAAGCTCGACGCACACTCTTAAATGAATCTCTGCTGGCTCTGAGACTCAGATCCACTCTGTAAAAGATAAATTGAAGTTTCTTCCTGAAGGAACGCTGGAAGCTGCCGAGGGAGAAGAAAGGACACGGAGACGTCACTCATCCGCCCCTCCCTCCTGCACCTGTGGCTGAGAAGAATGTTTTCTTTAATACAATTTGATATTTGAAAAAGAAATGACAAAATGAGCTCCCTTCTGTCATACGCATTGTGCCATTGGAGTGCGAATTGGATCTAAGACATTTTGATTTATACCAACTGGGAGACTTTGCCCATGGTGGGAACAGTCTCCTTTATTCCTAGGAAAGCCCAGTTATACACATGCACAATCCCCCTTGAGGGACTGCTAACCGCATTAGAATTAAGGCTTGAACACATAAGTCTAGCTTTATACACTATGCTATAGTATTTCAGAATTCCTGAATGTTAGTGATGAGAAACAATTTCATTATTGCCTTCAGCAGTCCAAGTTCCCCTAGACTTTTTAGGGGCCTCAGCACAGGACTCACTAAGCAACACAAATTTTATTTGGCAGGATTTTTTTTCCTTTTTTGACGGGGATGCAAGGGTGGGAGGGTGAACCTGGGAGAGATGGAAAGCAAGTGTGAAGGGATGCATTGTACAAAATTCCCAAATAATTAATTAAAAGATTACATTGTGGGGGGTGGGAAGAAGTTTATTAGGAAACCTTATTTTCTCCTTCCTCTCTTTTGTTGAGAGAGATATACAGGAGGAAACTCCACAGATACTTTAAAATGGGATCATAATCTGACAAGGGAAAACCTCAGGCACCAGGGTTTAGCTTATGGCTTTCACATAAATGGAGTTTCTGGTGAGATTCCTAGAGAACTGCAGGTCCATGGCCGTGAAGGGAGAAAAAAATCTCAAGCCACAATTAATTAGGCTGGGATTCTCACTCAGTGCTAGCAACATCCCCAACTGGATCCCTGAGTGAGGGGGTCCTCTCTCTCTCCCTCTCTCTCTCTCTCTCTCTCCCTCTCTCTCTCTCTCTCTCTCTCTCTCTCTCTCTCTCTTCTCATGTCCCCCAAGTTTTCCCTGCCTTTCTATTCTGCCTCAACACCACCCTAATCAAAGTCAAAGCCTCCAGCATCTTTTATTTGACCTGTGGTAATACATCTGGATGTTTCCTTGTCTCTAGTCTCCTTCAATCTATTCTTCAAAAGATAAAGAGGAGTGTTTATGAGTGTGCGTGTATGCGTGTGTGTGTGTGTGTGTGTAGGTGTGTGTATAGAAACACTTATATACATATATTTGGGTTTGTGTGTGCTAGATCAGGCAACTCCTGTGCTCAAAAATACCCAGCTGTTCCCACCATATTAACAATGATATCTACAATCTTTAATCAGGTTTAAACTGCAGGCCTGGCCCATCCTCCTAATTGCATCTTCTATACTTTCCCCCTGACTTACACCTCCCACACACACGCTGCTTTTGTCCTTTGCACACTCTAGGAACACACCTGTCTGGGGGGATTCCGTTTGCGGGACCTCATGCTCTCGCGGGACCTCATGCTCTCGCGGAGCCTTTCCCTAGACCACGTGATCCAGTCCCTGCTTTCCTTCTGAGCTCCCTTTCACAGCCTCAGATACCGTCACCAGCATCCTACAATAAACAACACCCTAACTCCTTTCTCCTTTCTGGACCTTTCTGGACCTCAGAAAACCATATTCCTTTCTGTCAAGTGCTTTGATCTCTGTGACCTTGTGATTTGTCTATAGATGATCAATACCTGTCTTTCCATTACAACTGGGCCATGAGAACTGAGACCAGCCTACTCCCCATACTCATCTCTATTATAAATGTCTCCCCCACAGCAGGTGTTGGAGAGGGTGTGGAGAAAGAGGAACACTCCTCCACTGCTGGTGGGGTTGCAAATTGGTACAACCACTCTGGAAATCAGTCTGGCGGTTCCTCAGAAAACTGGGCACCTCACTTCCAGAAGATCCTGCTATACCACTCCTGGGCATATACCCAGAAGACTCCCCACCATGTAATAAGGATACATGTTCTACTATGTTCATAGCAGCCCTATTTATAATTGCCAGATGCTGGAAAGAACCCAGGTATCCCTCAACAGAAGAGTGGATGCAAAAAATGTGGTATATCTACACAATGGAGTACTATTCAGCCATTAGAAACAATGAATTCATGAAATTCTTAGGCAAATGGATGGAGCTAGAGAACATCATACTAAGTGAGGTAACCCAGACTCAAAAGGTGAATCATGGTATGCACTCACTAATAAGTGGATATTAACCTAGAAAACTGGAATACCCAAAACATAATCCACACATCAAATGAGGTACAAGAAGAAAGGAGGAGTGGCCCCTGGTTCTGGAAAGACTCAGTGAAACAGTATTCAGCAAAACCAGAACGGGGAAGTGGGAAGGGGTGGATGGGAGGACAGGGGAAGAGAAGGGGGCTTACGGGACTTTCGGGGAGTGGGGGGGCTAGAAAAGGGGAAATCATTTGAAATGTAAATAAATTATATCGAATAAATAAATAAATAAATAAATAAATGTCTCCCCCAAATCTTTGACGTATACAAAATTTACAGCTTATAAATAATGAAATGAATGTGTGCATTGGTAATCAAGCATGAGGTAATAACTGGGCCATGGTCAACACCTAACCCTCCCCACCCACAACCTGACAAAGCACAGAAGCTTCCTCACAAAGCATTTTTCTGTCCAGCTGGACAGAAAAAGACTGGCATTTAGACAACTCTGAATAAGAGACCTGATACCTTGTCCCAATAATTTATATGTAACTCTCAGAACTCCCATATGTAAAAGAAAAATAGAAAGGCCTCAGCTTAAAGCTAGGTAGATAAAAGAACTGTCCATATGTGTAATCTAAGAATAAACCATGGCTTCTGTGGCCCGCTCCTGTATAGACCACCTATCAAACTAAACTTGGAAATGTTAAAGAAATGTATTCTCTGTATGCTTTTTTTAATGTGTATTTTATATAGTTATTTATTATTATGTGTTTTCATATATTTAATATATATATATACATATATAGATGGGGAATCAAGGGCATAATTCATAATTGCCTCTCAAATTCCCCACCACTACTTCCTATTTTGAAACCATTCCTGACCTTCGATTGGGTTTTTCTTAACTTTCTGGTCCCTGTCTTTTTTTTCTCCCTCTTCTTTTCCTTCTCTTTTGTCTCCTTATTGCCTCACTATATTTGTGTGTGTCGACTTGACTGAAGCTACAGTTATCTTGGGGTGGGGGGAGATGGGAAACCCTTCATCATCTGAGAAAATGCCTCAATCCAGATTGCTTATAGGTGAGCCTCTGGGGCATTTTTCTTGATTACCGGTTTAAGTGAGAGTGCCTAGCCTGCTATGGCGGTACCGCCCCCTTGACAGGTAGTTCTAGGATATATATAAGAAAACAAACCCAGAAAGCGGAGGCGAGCAAGCCAGCCTCTACTTCCGTTCTTGCTCGTGTCCCTGTCCTGATTTCTCTCAGCAAGACTATTACCGAGTATAAGATGAAATAAATCCTTTTCTCCCCAAGTGGCTTTTGGTCATGCAATAGAAACCCTAACTAGGACACAGGCTCTCTATTTTCCCTTTCCAGGGTTCTCCTCTTCTCACCCTCCTCTCTCAAATCCCTCCCATTTACTAAAGTAGTTCAACTATCAAAAACGAAATTAGACAAGCAAAGAAAAAAAGGTATAGTTTACGAAAACGGAAGTATAGTAAACACTGAAAGAGGCAGTCAATCTCATCCTCCCAGAGAAGGGAGGTACCTGCTTAAATTACTTTGCTAATATGCAAACAGTGGAGCTCAGATTGAGACTCGAGTCTGAGAACACACTGTGCCTTGCTAGGAGAGTCTAAAACCCAAATCCGCCTAAGAATGGGGCAATCTAAGTTCGCACCCCAGTGAAGCAGGAAGGAGAAAGCTTAAGCCTCTTATGTCCTTCCTGCTCCTTTTTGGAGGGCTCTAAGTAGGGAAACACAAGGCATGTTCACATGCATATTTATAGTTCCGCTTTCCGGCCAGCAGCCTCCTGAAGGGCGCTCGACGGGAGGGCGTGATTTAGCAGCAATCAGCTTGTTGCCATGTTAACTCTGTTTTAAAAAGGGCAAGCAACGTCTGTGTGCTTCGGCCGGTTGCACGGAGTGCCGATTTGGTGAGGTTTATCATCTGTCTCTAATAGCAGAAAGTTCCAGAAATGGCACAGAACAATTTTCTGCTTTCATTTCCTCAGCACTTGAGAAAAATCTGGGGGCCATCTTTTCATCTGAGGCAATATTTCTTAATGCTATTACGCCTTGGAATTGCTACTTAATTCTCCTCTCCGCTCACTTTCAAAGCCGAGGGCAGAGTTGGCTGCTCTGCAGCTGGGTTCGTACCTGGAGGAAGACGGGCAACTCAAGGGGCTGAGCAAGGAACTCTGCAGAGGAACTAGGGGAGCAGATCCACTCCACCACAGGGCAACTTCTCGCTGAAGACTGGTTCTGCTTTTTCTCAGAATCATTTCTTTAGCTAATGTGAGGTCAGTGCCTCTCTCTCTCTCTCTCTCTCTCTCTCTCTCTCTTTCTCTCTCTCTCTCTCTCCTTTGTCCTGAGTGCAAACATCTCCCCTCCCTCTTTACAAGGCTGGAGTTTCATAGTGAAAATGTAGCAACCAACCTTTTTTTTTTTTTCAAGCTCTCAACTTTTAGAGATGATCCCTCCTAACTCGTCATCACCTAGTTTCACGGATAGACACATTTAGAATTGACACAGAAGCCGGGCGGTGGTGGCCCACGCCTGTAATCCCAGCACTTGGGAGGCAGAGGCAGGCGGATTTCTGAGTTCGAGGCCAGCCTGGTCTACAGAGTGAGTTCCAGGACATCCAGGGCTACACAGAGAAACCCTGTCTCCAAAAAACCAAATCCAAAAAAAAAAAAAATTAGAATTGACACAGAAATAACACTCTGAAGGTAAAGAGATCGAGAAGAACCTTAGGAAAGAGAATGACTGTTAGAAAGACAACTCATTCTTTGTACTCTTTCACCTCTTTTGCTCTCTTTTCCTCTCACCTCAAAATAAATTTGGGGTCCCTCTAAAAACATCCTCCCAGTATGAATCATGCTGGATGCATGGCTTTTAAAGCCAACCTTCCTAAATTCATTCCAAAAAATAAATAAATAAAATAACAAACTGGCCTGGTGAGAGGCTTCAGCAGGCAAAAAGCATTTCCCAGTGAAACTTGATGGCCTAAGGCCTGAGTTCTATCCCAGAACCCTGGCAGAAGGGAGAACTAACTCCAAAAGTTGTTATCTAATTAACACATGTACACAGTGGTACACAAACACCTACACACACTCTCTCTCTCTCACTCTCTCTCTCCTTCCTCTCACACACACAAACATACAACATCATAACTAATTTTTTTTAATTTAAACTCACATTTATGAGGGACCTCTTAGCACTGAGCAGAAACCCTCTCTGCACATCATATATATTAAAGCCATGATAATATTCTGGAAGCAGGCACTTGTTCCGCTGTGACTGAAGTCCTGCCTTCTCACTGAACACACTAAAAGCAAAATTACAGATGTTTCTGCCTCAACGTGACAATAATGCTGTACATTGTGGGCGATCTATTATTGAAACAAGTCCTGAAGATGCATTTACAGAAGAAACAAAGTCTTCTAAAATAAAAGGTGTTTTAGGCAAACTGGAAAGCCACCTGTGTGCGAGCAGTTTGGCACAGGGAATCAGAAGTTTGGCAGAGAAAATCTGGCTTGCGATGTACCCATAACTCAAGAGCTAGACCCAAAGACAGACAAGGGTGGAGGCAGGGAAAGGAGTCGCAGGAATGTATCAAGGAAAAGACACCTCTATTACACTTTGACTGCGAGCGATCTATTTATAGCATGCAAATGTGTCATTTCTTCTTAACTATTTTACATTACCATTTAGGAAAGGGTGGGGGTCGGAGAGCAGAAAGGAGTGATTGCAAATAGTCTGATTATCTTGACAACCACCGTACAGCCTCTTCAGTGAGACACTCCTGCAAACCTCTTTAACAGCCCCATGAAATTCAGAACATTGCTTGGTTCCACTACCTACAGGGAAATACAGGAGTTACCCGCGGCTGACGCAGCTGACAAATGTTATCTAATCAAGTCTATAAGCATCTCAGACAGGTGTGCCTCTCCCCCGGCCTAGGAAATCACCCTGAATAATTCATTATCTAATATGTTTCTCTAAGCCCGTCTAACCTGTGGTTTTTTTAAAAATAAATAAATTCACGTTGTGCCACTTTTCGTGTGGAAAGCATGGAGAAGCTTTCAGCTTCTCATTAGCGATGCCACATCATTCCTTTCTTTTTCTGATATTAACATTTTTATGTTAGGATCGTATAGATTTTGCCACTCTATAACCGATTTCATTGCTGAGTTTTATATCATACACTTGATCTTTCCTGAACCTAAGAATAATCCTTCCCATAAATTCCATCCCGTTTCTAAATCCTCTACTGAATTCAGCCTAGCCTTGGGCATGAATGTACTGACTCTGAAGCTCCTGTAGACAAATGACATTCTGGTCCTAGACAAGAGAGAATGGGGGAGTTCCAGTTCAGCTTCTGTTTCTACCCACATTCTAACGTCCCTCGGTGACAGCATGACAGCTGGAATGTTGGTTAGCTTAACCATCTGGAGCTCAGAAGAGTATGATCGGATAAGTACGTCCTTATCTTTCTAGGCCTCACACCCAAGGCTGTTCCCTTTTATCTGTGATCTGCAAGCATTAGTGTGTACCTAGAGGGTTTGCTAAAATATAGATGCTGAACTCTTACCCTAGACTCTCTGATTTAGCATCCTTGAAGGAGGCCCAAACAGATGTGTTTGTACCAAGTATCAAGGTGATACTGAGGCTAATCTCATGACCTAAAACCAAACTTTTAAGAAATTCCAGATCCTGCTGGGTGGTGGTGGCACACACCATTAATCACAGCACTTGGGAGGCAGAGCCAGGCAGATCTCTTGAGTTTGAGGCCAGCCTGGTCTACAGAGTTCCAGGACAGCCAGGGCCACACAGAGAAACTCTATCATGAAAAACAAAAGCAAAAACAAACCCCAAGTCCTATTGTTTCCTACCTGAAAATGCCTAAGGGGCAACAAAGCCCGAGATTCTCTTCCCCACGGATTACACCCAGTGAGTCACACATGAAAGCTTTTTGGCTGTGTTTACATAAGTAGGCATGTTGAAATTTGGAGCTCTTCAAGAGCAAAGTACCTGCTTCCGTGGCTTTAATGTAGTTAAGCACTATAAGATTGTTGGTAGAGGTGCAGAATATTCACTACAGGAGATACCGGAGTTCTCAGAATGGTTATTTATGGATTTGGCTATTCAGAAGGAACTGAACAAAATTGGGGGGAGGGTGTTGGGTAGAGGGAGGGAGAAGGGAGAGGAGGGGGAGGGGAAGGGAGAGGGAGGGGAGAGGAAAAGGGAAAGGGAAGGGGAAGAGGGAAGTCAGCCCTGGGTGCTATTACTTTGATTTTCGAGACAGAATCTCTCTCTCATTGGGACCTAGGACTTAGCATCGGGCTAGAATGGCCAGCCCAACATCCCAAATATCCCACAACTACAATGGTGCCACTGGCTAGAAGCCAAGAGTTCAAATACATGAGCCTGTAGAAACATTTCACACTGAAGTCATAACCCTCTTCCTAACCAAATCTTAGTTATGCTCCTTTGAGCCCTCCTCTCAGCTAGCCCGGACCATGCCTTTAGTAAGAATCCCACTAAGTCAGTTTAGAGAGAACTCTCCACCATGTTATTTAATGACATTTCTTGTCCTGTACTCTTGATATCTAAGTCTTAGCCCTTTCACAAGAACACTGCACTGCCAGGCCTATCTAGCAAGAGTCTTTTCTTCCTTGAAGTTTCTTCCTATTAGTTTTCCAAACATCTACTTCCTTGCTGTGCCCAACAGCTATAAAGCGTGACTTGTCCTGGTGTTTAAAGTTAAGCTTATTTTCTCTTCCCTTAATATAATAGTCTTGAATAAAGTCGTCCTTATTGTTTAGTGTCAGAGTTGAAGAATAGTTTTTATTTAACAAAAGGAAAGATAGGAGAGAGAAAAAAATGCTATAGTGTTTTGTAGAAACTTCCATTAAGTCTTTTTTATTTTGTTATTGTATTTTGTCAGTATAAAAAATAATGGGTTTCATTATGACATGTTCATACATATATTGTTGTTTCGCTCATACTTGCTCTCAATAACCCATTTTCCACAAGACATGGGTCATAGGACCAGAGAGCCACAATGCCTTCAGTGACTCTGGCTTTCCACTCAAGTGCATTCTATAGAGAGATTAAATTATACTCTTCAAATAGTAGGAGTTTAAAGTTAGAGGACTTGCAAAAAGTCTTGTCTTTATTCCTGCTATGATGTGCTCATTGCGAACCCAAACTGCAGCTGGTGCTAGAATCACAAAGAATTGGTTTAGTGCATAAACCCAGGTCAAATTTGATAGTGGTTCTTGTTTAATTGGGCTGGGGAAGTGTGGTGGTTCATACTGTCGACTTCACAGGATCTAGAATCACCTAGAAAACTAGGTCTGCATGCCTGTGAGAGAGCTCTGGACTGAGCTGGTTGAGTTGGAAGACATATCCTAAAGCTGGACGGCACCATTCCTGAACACAATGAAGAAGCTAGGCTGAGCATTCGTCTCAGCTTCCTAACTATAGACACAGTATGAACAGCTGCCTCACACTGCTGCTGCCATGGCTTCTCTACCACAAAACCTTCAAACTCAGAGCCAAAGTCATCCCTCTTTCCTGAAATTGCTTCTGCTGGGTATTTCATTACAGCAGCAAGACAGCTAATACAGGTCGGATATAAACACTGGTGATCTTAGAATTCTAGGTGAAACCTGGAGGTAAGGATCGTCATGGGATTAAAATTATCATCTCTAGTTATGTCCATGCAGAAAACAACAGTCAGTGACCAAATCTTGAACTTAGCCATACCGTATGACCTGCACCGTCTGAAATCGTACGATATCCATCACCTGAAATCCAAAGTACAGAATCCAAAACATTCTGAGTACCAAAGTAAGGCCACATGAAACTTAATTTCAAGCACAAAGGGATTTCAAATAGTGTAATCATTGTGATCATAGTGTAGTGGTATACTGCAGTTGGGTCTTTGAATATCCTCCAAAGTTCCAAGTGCTAAAGGCTTGTCTCTATTGGGAGATGCTAGAACCTTTAAAGGAAGAGGCTTAGTGAGAAGTCTCTAAGGAATCTCAAGACCCCAAACCCATCCTGTATTTGCTTCCTGGCCTCCATCAATGTGTTCCAGCAATGACATGATACCACACCAAAGCAACAAGGCCAATTGAGCATGGATTACAATCTCTAAAACTATGACTCAAAATCAAAGTTTTCTCTTTCTAAGTTTGGGGTATTTTGTTCCAACGGTAGAAAGCTGCTTAACACGGGTACACATGAAATTGAATAATTTTGATTAGACTTGGTTCCAATCCCAAAACATGTCACTATGTGTATATGCCAATTCCAAACTGTAGGAAAGAAACAAAATCTGAAATAGTGCTTGTCTTAGTCAGGGTTTCTATTCCTGTACAAGCATCATGACCAAGAAGCACGTTGGGGAGGAAAGGGTTTATTCCACTTACATTTCCATACAGCTGTTCATCACCAAAAGAAGTCAGAACTGGAACTCAAGCATGTCAGGAAGCAGGAGCTGATGCAGAAGCCATGGGGGGATATTATTTACTGACTTGCTTCCCCTGGCTTGCTCAGCCTGCTCTCTTATAGAACCCAAGAATACTCCCTTAATCGCTAATTGAGAAAATGCCCCACAGCTGGATCTCATGGAGGCACTTCCCCAACTGAAGCTCCTTTCTCTGTGATAACTCCAGCCTGTGTCAAGTTGACACACAAAACCAGCCAGTACAATTGACCCCTTGTCAACTTGACACACAAACACATCACTATTAAGCTTCAACCCTTACTTTCTTATTCATCCCCAAGATCTAAATTACTTTAAAAATCCCACAGTCTTTACATATTAAAAGTTCAATCCCTTTAAAATGTATAATATCTTTTAAAATTCAAAGTCTTGGCCAGGCATTGGTGGCACATGCCTTTAATCCCAGCACTTGGGAGGCAGAGGCAGACGGATTTCTGAGTTCGAGCCAGCCAGGTCTACAGTGTGAGTTCACAGAGAAACCCTGTCTGGGGGGGGGGTTCAAAGTCTTTTTAATATCTTCAATAATTTTTAAAAAAGATATTTTTTTTAAATATCTTTTAAAATTCAGTCTCTTAACTATAGGCTCCACTAAGATATTCAAAGTCTTTTTAATATCTTTAATAATTTTTAAAAAAGATATTTTTAAAAAATATCTTAAAAATTCAGTCTCTTAACTGTAGGCTCCACTAAAATACTTTCTTCCTTCAAGAGGGAAAATTATCAAGGCACAGTCACAATCAAAAGCAAAACTCAAACTCCAATGGTTCAATGTCTGGGATCCAACTCATGATCTTCCGGGCTCCTCCAAGGGCTTGGGTCACTTCTCCAGCTCTGCCCTTTGGAGCACACAACTGGGCTTCTAGGCTCCAGGTGCCTGTACTCCACTGCTGCTGCTGTTCTTGGTGGTCATTTCATGGCACTGGCATCTCCAAAACACTGTTGTCTTCCACTGTAACTAGGCTTCACCAATAGCCTCTCATAGGCTCTCTTCATGGTGCCAAGTCTCAGCACCTTGCATGAACTTTTCAGTCCTGGGCCATCAATTGCAACTGAGGCTGCACCTTCACCAATGGCCTTCCATAGTCTCTCACAGGGCCAGAGCCTCAGCTGCTCTTTATGACCCCTTCATGCCTTCAAAACCAGTACCATCTGGGTGATTCTTACACAGTACCAAGTCCTGCTACAGCACAAGGTACAACCTTGGCTATCTCTGGAACATAGCCTCTGTGCTCTCAGAAAACACTTCCCAGTAGACATCACCTCAGTGATACTGGTTTCTTCTTAATCACCACTAATTTCTTAGCTCCAGCTAACCAGCATCAATAGTCCCAGTAACACAAAGGTTTGCTTTAGTGCTTCTGGTATCTTGTTAATCACAGCTGATTCTTCAGCTCCAGCTAACCAAAATCACAGAATCTTCATAATAGAAACATGGCCCCGAAAAGAGCCTTTAATCTTCCCTCTGAAATTTCACCAGCCAGGCCTCCATCTTCTGCACTGTTCTCAACATTATCTTCCAAGCTCCTATACAACATCCCACAGAGATGGGTTCCATTCTCAACACTGAATGGACCAAAGTTCCAAAGTCCTTCCACAGTCCTCCCCAAAACACTGCTTGTCTCAAGAACTATGGGCATAGGAACCTCAACCTTTAATGGTGTATATTGAGAAAATCATTCAGCCTTTCTAATTTGTTTCACCATACATAGATGAAAATAAAATACTTAGTACCCTCAGTAATTGATGAATAACTGATGTCAGAGAATTCATGGAGTCAGCCCTTACTCTTTCATTCATTATGCATTCATTATGTCATTAACTCACGTGACAAATATTTATTGATCACTTACTACATGGCAAGCACCATTATAGACAATGTAATGAATGAGAAAATCTTGATCAAAGAAATAATCAAGGTAGCATAACTCATCCTTGCCCTCAAAGCACTTGGCCAAGTCTGGAAACACAGCTGTGTTTAATAAATGCTTACAACTACTGGTATCAAAATGGGAGATAATGGTGGTTAATTGTGCAACATGAAAAGGTAGGACAGAAGACAATGTGTTTTATTACGTCAAAAGTGCTCAGCTGCCTTGTCTGGCCTCAGTGGGTGAGGAGGTGCCTGGTCCTGCAGTGACTTGATGTGCCAGGGTGTGCCAGGGCAGAGTGATACCCAGGAGGAAACCCCACTTTCTCAGAGGGAGAAGGGAGGGGCTGTGTGAGGGGAGGACCAGGAGGAGGGCTACAATCAGCCTGTAAAGTGAATTAATTAATTAATTATGTTACATATGTTAAAGAAGAGTGTTCAGATTAGTACTTAGTTCTATAGTTATGATAAATATATCAATACAACTTATATAAATTTAAAGATTCAAATACATTTTTCCTCTTATCATAAGCCAAAGGATTATTTACCTGTGGAAACAGGACTTTGAAAGTGATCTTGTTTTTTCAATGGTGAGTTCTCTATAGTGCTTGATCCATGCCTAAAGTGTTTGCAGACTTAAGACAACGAATAAAACCTGCATAAATAAAAGTCAACAATAATCTCTTCTCAAGGACTGAGCTTTGAATATCAGATAACCAAATAGGCAGCTCCTCAATATGGTATTTAAAAGCATGACCAAAAGTCTATAATTATCTCTCTCCTCTCAAATAACACCATACATAAGCATCGTAAAGGATTAAATAAATTTTATAACAAATAAGTCTCTTTTCACTGTAAATTAATAAATTTCCTTTTCACATTATTTTAGCTATCTGGGTCCTTAGCCTTTACTTAATGACGATGCACTTGATTAAATAAAATGAAAGAAAAATGAAAGTTCTTTCAGACATTAAAATGAATAATGAGTTTAGACTTAATCCAAAAGCAATTTGACTTTAAACATTCATATGAAATTAAATGAGCCATTGAATTTGCTATATAAGCAAGCATTAATCTTATCAAGCTATGAAAACTAGAAAGCTATACAGTGACCCATTAATTTCAGAGCCTAATACAAGGTCTGTTTAATGCCTATACTCCATTAAAAAGTCTTATTCCACAATATAAGTGCTTTTTCATAAAAGTTTAAACCCCCATTCATTTTTTCACTGCTCCAATCATGTGATAATCTTCTCTGACAAGATTATGGCTGCAAACCCGAGAACAGTATGTAATGTCATGTGAAACAAATTTTGCTCAGGGAGAGCTTCCATCAGAAAAAAAAAAAAAAAGGACATTTATATCATTGGCAGAAGCATGTGCATAAATCACATGGCCCACTCCTCCTCCACTCAAGGGTGCTTCCCTTAAAGAAGACAATCTACAATTCTCCCATTAAGTAGAGAAATACCAGTGTCGCTCAGGAGCAGAATCCTTTCACAGAATCACACAAGCCAAAAGCACATTCCAGGACAAATGAACCATATTCTGGAAGCAGACACACAGTTCAATGTTGAAATCAAATCACATGATCATTTAATACATTTAAAATATTCACATATTTTAAAAAATGAAGTTTTAAATTCAATAGAATTGTTACAGCCACAGTTTGTAGTTCTGTATGTTACCATCCCATTTTGCAGTTGAAACCATAGTTGAGTATGAAAGTAATGGTGTTTTGTAAGTCAGCGTATAAATACACATATAATGTTTAAGTGTAATGCTTCCATATGTGCTGACAATGCTCCTTCCAAGACCCAAAGACTACCTAACAAAAACCTAACACGAGGCGTGAGAAGTCCTCTTTTGAGTTGTTCAGGTTTGTCCAAGAGACTCCCAAAACAAGTGGACTACTGCTATTGCCTTTGGTTGACCACTAGAGGTGGAAGGTAAGCAGCAACCACCCTACCCAGCTGATACTATGAACCACAACAATGACCAGCATGTCACGGTAGCCCTACAATACAGTAATGGCATTGCATACCTTGGTAGTAACCAACAGCTCTTTGATTAGACTTAAGATCTGATCAACAAGAGGAAAACCATTCCTGGTACTGTAAACAGAGTCAGCTCCTGGGGCTAGTGAAGTCATGGATCTTGGAGGAGAACCTACAGCCACCACTTTACTAAACCAGCATGATGACTAACTACATTGTAAATATTTGTTCTTATTTAGAGTGTCCTTAGTTTGAGTTGGTCCTCACTCCTCATCAAGGAAACTTCTCTTTGCAACAGATGGAGACCATTACACAAAACCACAACCAATCTAAATGCAGAGTTGTGGCGCCAAATTAACAGCTACATCTACAATACAGCTCCCAAAGCTAAGGCTCAGGAATCATTCTGGAAGATTATGGATGGAAAGATTATGACAGACAAAAAATCAGGGAATTTACCATGAGATTGTGTCTCCTAGAAATATGAGAAGCTTACCAGCTTACCAAAGTAAAGTCTTAACAAATTGAGTAGGAGAAAGTCTTCCCAGGGAAAATCACACCAATTAGTCATCCAATAACAAATGACCAGCCCTGAAAACATATATACAGGTGACATTGTACAAAATGGGCAGGTTGTATTTACGTGTATATGCATATATGTGTTATATGTGCATATGTGTGTATGCATATACATACACATACACACACACACACACACATATATATAAAACTGTCCCGACCCGCAGGACAATCAACAGGGTTCCTTTAAGCCACCTAGAGGAAAGGCGATGGGGCGACAAGACAAAAGAGAGAGGCAGGACAGCCTGTCTAGTTCTGATCAAGCTGTCAAACTTTATTTTCCAGACAAGTCAATATAAAGGGAAGCATACAAGGTTTGGGAGGGGTAAAGGGGGGAACAATCTCAGGGGGTTGGCATCATTTCTAAGAAACAGTTTCTCATAATTTCTGGTAAAGCTAGTTATTGCTATTGGAATGTTGGCATGATAAAAGGGGGGTCATGAAGCGGTGAAGTGGAAAGGGGTTGCTATAGTAATGTACCTACAGATGGACTTCAAAGGGAGGGGTTTTGAGATTTATGTAGGAACAGTTCTTGGCATCTACAGATGAATTTCAAAGGGAGGGGGTTTTGAGATTTATGTAGGAACAGTTCTTGGCATGGGGGTCTAAGTGAGAATGACTCCTGGTATCGAAGTCTCCTGGCATTGAGAGCCAGGTGGGGATGGCTCCTGGTATGGAAAGTTCTTGGCATTGAGTTCTGAGGATGGCTCCCGGCAATTCCCCCTTCTCTGTATAGAGAGCAGAGGTCAGACAGCCATTGATTGCAAGCAGATAAGGCATCAAAATAATGGGACAGCGCCTGTCTTAGGAATCGACCCGGTCATCCAACATCCCGTTCCCGTTTGGTCATCCCTGCCAGCCTCCAGAGATACCTGTCTTAGGTGGGAGTGGCCCTGGGAAGTTGCCCGTCATTGGCTAACTGCCCAGCAAGTTAATTGTTATTGATGCCTTTAGCTTGTGGGGCTCCTTCTGGAGTCCCGGCTGGAATGGCTGTGACAAGGATGCTCTTTCTGTTAAGGCACTAGAGTGTGGTGTTTGGGCTGTTTTGCCCTGGGGGTTTAGGTAGCCATCTCTCAGTCCTCCATAGCCAAACGATGGTAATGTACCTGAATAGGTTTGGCTGCCAGGTCATCTATCCGCTTCTTAATTAGGGCTGTGAGGCGTTTAAAAGCCCATGGTCCAAAAGAAAATAACAATAACAGACCTACAAAGGGTCCTAGGACACTGGGTAAAAGTGTAGTGAGTGTAGAGGTGGAAAACCAATTTTCATACCAACTTTCTTTCTGTTCTCTTTCTCTCTTACGTTTTTCTAGGCCTTGTCTGACTATTTTCATGCTGTCTTTTACAACTCCTGTCTTACTAACATAAAAACAACACTCTTCTTTTAAAGCTGCACAAAGTCCACCCTGTTGGAGGAACAGGAGATCAAGTCCTCTCCTATTTTGGAGGACAATCTCAGCTAGGGAGTCAACGGAGTCGGAGAGATCAATTATCCCCTGCTGAAGGCATTGGACGTCTTGATCGATGGTAGCACTTAGCTCCGTGTACCTAGAGTTGGAAAGAACAAGGGAAGAAATACCTGTCCCTGCTCCTACAGCTCCAAGGCCAAGTAGGACAGAGAGAGTAACAGCAGAGATAGATTCTCTGCGAGGGCGGCTCAAAGAAGTGGAGCCTCCAGTAGATGTGGATTGATCCCACAAGTGAAAAAATTCTTCAGAGCGATAATAAACTAAACGAGGGAACATCTTAATAAGAATGCAAAACTCAGGTTTCTCCCCCTTCTTTCGATTTTGAAAAACTGAGGCAGAGAGGCAAGGTGTAAGGCCGTCAAGGCATGCCCACCAAGTTCCTTCTGGGCGGAGAATAAAATAATTGCCAGGAGGGGGAAAATAGGTTTCATTACACAAGTGAGCATAAAGTGAGGGGACATTTGTTCCACTAGAGATCACACAAAGTCCCAGGCCAGATATCTGGGTTAATGAAAGACCTGGCCAAGCGCCCTTTTGCCAACAGCAGTGCCTTGGATCGTCCGCATGGGGGAGGGATCACCAAGAACAGCAATTCCTTCATAAAAGGGTGGTTGGGAATGGTAGCACAGCCAACAATCTTCAACAAGTTCAGGGGAAGTTTCATTTAAGGTGAGAAAAGTCTGATTAACTAAAGAAAGTACAAGATTTTTAGTGGGAGCTGGCTGTACAGGCAGTGTAGTAGCTGATGGCTTAGCTGGTGGCTGGAGGGGAAATACAGAAGGTAGGGAAGTGTCTTTAATAGAAGGAGTACGGGTGGTGTCCTGATCAATTCCTTTAGGAGGAACAGGATGAGGTATCAACACAGAATTAGGTCCCATTGGGACTGGATGAGCATGATATAAAGGCTCTTTAAGGAGCTTAATGGAGAAAATAATACCTGCATCAAACCCAAGTACATAGAGGCGAATGTCCCATTCATAGCCCATCTGCCAATGTGGATTGGGAGATTTTGCATAGGTGGTAAACTTAATTTGTAAAAGTGTGCACCATCCCCTTGTAGGAGGATTAGAGGCCTTGTGGACTCATCATCTGTTAGAAAACTAGCTGAGGGTGTAACATTGTGTTTTACTTAGATCTAACCCCACAGGAGAAGTCCAGAGGCTCTCCCAAAGGCCCCAAACAACCAAAGTAAATCTTGAAGATGTCTTAAAATAAATGGCAGGCCACGTTCTATTTGGTCTGCACTTGAAATCTGTAAAATTTAAATATATAGCCTTTTGACACCTTAAAGGGGGGCAATCAGCAGTACCCAATATCTCCCCTTTAATCTGTTTATAATTTGTCCAATTTTTTAGCTAAATAAATTTGCCATACAAAGAGGGATGTTGAGTCCGTAGATGTCCGTGGTGTCAGCACTAGCAAGAGGCATCCAAAGGTGTTGAGGACTGTGGCCATTTTCAATGATTATAATCAGCATCATTCTTTGTCTCAGCATTAGCATACTTTGGCAGCTAGCAAGTTCCTTCGGCATCCTGCAGAAAAAACACAAACATGCCTCTCTCTACACTCAGAGAGTTCCCTGGTATATAGAGATGTGATTTTTCCCCTCTTTTGTTTATAAAAATATTGTTTTAAAGTTCTATGGGCCTGTTTCATAATATCTTGTCTTTGAGAATTATGAGGAATCTCAGTAATATGACCAACATCAAATTGTTAAAACATCTCAAATGATTGACTATAATAGTCAGTTATAATATTTGTCTTAATCTGATTTGGAACATCCAATATAGAAAAGTAACATATGTGATGATTAATTTTATTTGTTGTTGTTGTTTCTTTTGTTAAAACATTTATAACTAGAAAGCTTGAGAAGCTGTTAATAATCATACGCATATTTTTAATTAATTCTTTTGAATTGTATTTGTATAGATAATTGTAAAGGTTAAGAGTTGGTAGCATTAAAAAGGAAACAATTTCAAGCAATTGTAAGGCATGATATATATATATATATATATATATATATATATATATATATATATATATTATTAATATAAAAATTAAAAGTTTGACTTTTAACATTTTAAAAAGAGGAGCTACAGCACCTAATTCAATTATCTGTGCTGAAGCAAGGGGACACTCAAAAGAATAAACATGTGATTTAATTATATGAGCTTTACTCCCACAGTAGATGCATTTTTATAGGATGCATGTATAAATCTATAAAAATATAAAATTATGTATGGAGGCAAATTTTTTAACAATATATCTTTTGAATAACAATTATTAATTTTGTCAAAAAAGGCTTGCCATGTAATACATTGACTATCACTAATAATTAATTTGATTGCTGTTTAAAATAAGGAACAAACATTTTATCATGCTCTTAAAACATTCTTTGTAAAAATATTTCTATGATTTTATTTTGCAACACTTTATTATTACACCAAATCTTCATTGGAGGATGTCAAAACCTTATTTGGAGAGATTTACATTAATGTTCTCTTTGTCAAGGAATGGAAATAAACATATATCATAAACTGTTAACAAATACTTATGGTAGCTTTCTCCAAGTTATGTCTCTCAATATTTATTTTGCATTTACCTTGAGAACATCAGAGGCTTAAATCCTCTTATCGTAAACTTAAAGCAGTGTCTTAGCCAAATAATTTATCTTAACATTTTTTAAATTATTTACTTAAAAAATTCAAAAGCCCATTGTTAAGAGCAAGCCATTTCTTGAGGAAGAACTTTCTAATGAAATATTTTTTACTGTTTTTTTTTTAAGTTAGCTTATGTTTAACCTTTCACAGATATAAGTTTGAACTTTATTTTGAACCACATCTATATGAATCTGTTAAAAATGTTCTTTTGGCCAGAACTCTCTAGGTGAGGCCTGCAAGATAAGGCTAGACCTACACCCATCAGTCTTATAAGGTGTAGCCCATTGTATGAAGGTCAAATAACAAAAGAAACTTGTAATATCAAAGCATAACTACAATTTTTTGAAAGCAAAACCCAGTTTTAAGCAATCTTTTCTCCTTAAAAATAATGGCAAACACATTACTTTCATATTGCAAAGTTTGTCTATCAGCTTGTGTGTTTGAGTGTATGACAGTGTAACTTATTGAAGAGACATTATTTTAAATCTTATTTTTTATAAGTCTGAGTTCTAGGATAAGAATCACATAAAACATTATGTCAATTTAGAAATATCTTAGAGGCCTGTTTTTCTTGGATTGTGTCATGCCACGTGTTGCTTAAGATAGCTTTAACCCTAAATTAATCAGTTTTAAACTTACCTTTTGTTACCATCATTATATTTTTTAAATCATGTCCAATAACTTTTGAGCCAATACTCTATAGTCAAGGCATGTAAAACATTTATACCTTTAAGACCAATTAGAAATAAAGGTGAAGCAATTACACAAATCTCATTAATTTAAACCAAACATTTTTTTCCAGGTGTAATTTCAGGGGAATAAAGCATTTTGAACCCAGTCATCACCATGGTAGAAATTTCTCTAGGAGAATTAACCATTGAGGTTGAGGCTGCTGGCCCCTTAAGAAGTAGCTTTTTCTCCAGCTGTGTTTAACTCGTAGTTAAGAATGTGAGGCACCTTTAATCATCTTCCTCTGTGTAAATTGCAGACTGGCAGGACTACCAGTAGATAACGCATTTTTTTTTTTTTACCATTTTTTTTCTTTTCAACATATAACATAAACACAACAATCATTCAGCCAATCAAAACAATAGACAAACAAATTGACACACATATGGACAGGTTTTGGTGCACCAAAGACAGACAACAGACAGAGATGGAACTTGATGTCCCAAAGAGATCCACATATCTTAACCAGAACTAAGGATATCTCTAGTAGGATTCAGAGAGGAAATAGGATGTCTCCCTTTTTTTTTTTTTTTTCAGGAGAGTTTTGAAATAGTTTTTAACCAATTTTTTTTGATACCATGCCCTGCACATGGAAAGACTGCTTTTCTAAAACCTGCTTTTCCTCTTGTTTAAGAGTTAACTCCTTATCTTCTTTTTCTTCTGGGAATTCTGCCAGAGAAGGGCGGGGGGGGGGGGGAGACACAGTGGCAACCACTGATAGTTACTCCATAGTGCCCTGCTTTTGTAACCCCTATTGCGTTCATAAAAAGAGAAAGAGGTTTAGAGAATGTGATATATGGCAGGGTAGAAAAGGGCGGTGCCTAGGCGAAAACACACAGACCTGGTATAGAATAAAGTTTATTCAGGATGGAGGATGAGAGTTAATGGGGTAGTGGAGACAGAGAGAGGCAGAGAGAGTGTGTAGATAAGTACAAACTGGCCATGACCATGTAGAAAGAGGTAGGAGGGGAGGAGAGCCCAGGAATTTCTTTACAGTCTAGGACTTACATTCTGCCCTGTGAGTAGTTTTTATTTTCGATTTCTCTGGCCGTTTTAGCTGCCTCTGACTTCCAAAGAATAAATTCTCCCCCAGAGAACTCAGCTTGGGTAAACTGCATAAATTCCTCAGGTGTGAGCCAGTCCTCCGTGCCAAAGTGAAGGGAGCAGTCCGTCCATAGGCTGTGACTGCGGACCTTAATTTTTCTAAAATTTTAAAGTCAAGGGGCTTGTTTTGGCTCTGGCTTTTTCTAGCTATTTGTCTTTGAAATAAGTCTTGAAGTTAGGTTTGTCCCTCTGAGTCTCGTAGCTCCTTTAAGAGGACTACTTGCTCCTTGTGGCTATCATTTGGTGGAGAGAAGAAATTTTTTCAGTGGCTCTCCTGCTGGCAGCTTCTCTTCTAAGTTGTCTTCCTCCCTGGGAGATAGTGTCAGCACCTGGACTATGACTAGATTTCAGAGTTTGTAAAGAAGGATAGACTTTGGTCTTTTTGAGAAATTAGGGAAAAGAGCAGACATAGACAGAAACCATTTTAAATGTCCCTCCTCCATATCTATCAGAAGCGGGAGGTTTAAGAGAGCACAGAGACAGTGTCCGGACAAGCGCTTTTTCAGAGAAGTAGATCTTGGAAACAGGAAGAATTCTGAATAATGTTATTAATCAGAGACCAGTAGTTAAAGGCAGTAACCGGAACTTTTTTTTTTTTCCTTTTCTTGACCAAAAGTTGCATAGTAATCTCGTACTCTAGCCCATGTTTTCTTACCTATGGTTCCTTTCTCTGGGAACCAGGGACAATTTGTCCGATCTCCTTTTTTTAACCCAGCCCCGTGTCTTGCGAGATTCCTGAATCCCTGAAATGAGCAGGGATTGTTAAGTAAAAGCTTGCCCCATGGGGTCTCACCTTCTGAGACGAAGTTGTCGTGGAGACTTTCCCCTGGCCAAGCGCACCGGCGGGTCAACCGTGCTTCGACCAAATCCAGTTCTCTCAGGGAGCTGCTCCTCTCGGGGAGCCGAACGTGGAGGGCCCTCCTCCTTGATCCACGACCTCCTTTCTCTAGATCACTCCATAGGTACCACACTGTTGGGCGCCAAAGTGTCCCGACCCGCAGGACAATCAACAGGGTTCCTTTAAGCCACCTAGAGGAAAGGCGATGGGGCGACAAGACAAAAGAGAGAGGCAGGACAGCCTGTCTAGTTCTGATCAAGCTGTCAAACTTTATTTTCCAGACAAGTCAATATAAAGGGAAGCATACAAGGTTTGGGAGGGGTAAAGGGGGGAACAATCTCAGGGGGTTGGCATCATTTCTAAGAAACAGTTTCTCATAATTTCTGGTAAAGCTAGTTATTGCTATTGGAATGTTGGCATGATAAAAGGGGGGTCATGAAGCGGTGAAGTGGAAAGGGGTTGCTATAGTAATGTACCTACAGATGGACTTCAAAGGGAGGGGTTTTGAGATTTATGTAGGAACAGTTCTTGGCATCTACAGATGAATTTCAAAGGGAGGGGGTTTTGAGATTTATGTAGGAACAGTTCTTGGCATGGGGGTCTAAGTGAGAATGACTCCTGGTATCGAAGTCTCCTGGCATTGAGAGCCAGGTGGGGATGGCTCCTGGTATGGAAAGTTCTTGGCATTGAGTTCTGAGGATGGCTCCCGGCATAAAACAACAATTAAAGAAATAGAGGTCATGAATTTGAAGGAGAGCAATGGGGAACATATGGGAAAGTTTGGAGGAGAGAAAGGGAAGAGGGATGAAATAATATATTAATCTCAAAAAATAAAAGACAATTTTTGAAGGCATAGTCGTGTTGTACTTATTGTCTTGGAACATATTCAGCTAGGTGGCAAACTTCAGATTGAATTTCTTATTGAATGTCATTTACTCTTCATGGCATCAGTGTTCAAAGTACAAAAGTTGGCAAACCATCAGGGCCACCTTCACTTTTATCATATGCCATATGGCAAACTGGAGAGGGAAGCAGAGAAGTAATATTTATCAGGATGTGGTAGAAGTAGAGCCAAGTATCGCTACGATACATGTCCAGAATCCCAGCATGTGGGAGGTGAGAGGAGAAGGAACAGGAGTTCAAGGCCATCTTTAGCTACATAGTAAGTTCAAGGCCAGCCTGAGCTATGTGAGACCACATCTCATAAAAAACAAGAAAGCGTACTTTGGAAGTGGCATAGACTTAAAGTACTTCTTATTGTATGTAGATTAGACTGAGAAATTACATGCTTCACCTATCTTAAATCCCTGTCAATAAATATTTGGTATTATAATTTAGAGACTAGCTAACAATTCATTAGCAACTTAATATTTGATATTTGAAATTTACAGCAGTAAATTTAAATAATGAAGTCTATTATTAATGAGAAAGATTTTGTGGTGTCAGAAGCAAACCATCGTGGAAATTTCTTGATAAAGCACAGCTCCCAATATAAACCTATCCACGCCAGGTTGCCACTCAAAGTTTCCGTGATCTGTCTCTGAGGTGTGGGATATGGTCTTGAAATTATTTTCTGACTCCATCTCTTTGTTTACTTTCTTTCCCTGCATAGTGTCAAATTTGGAAGCCACGCAAGGCCTGCCGCCACTGCCAGAGTGACTGGCCCAAGTACCACTTTGCCAGCACAATACAAGTCTCCAGAGAGGTATGTCAGGAGGCTTTTATATCTTTGAACTCGCCATAAAATGTAAAGCTATGGGCCTGGAGAGATGACTCAGTGAGTAAGAGCACCAGGACTGCTCTTCTGAAGGTCCTGAGTTCAATTCCCAGAAACCACATGGTGGCTCACAACCATCCGTAAAGAGATCTGACGCCCTCTTCTGGTGCATCTCAAGATAGCTAAAGTATACTCACATATAATAATAAACAAATCTATTTTTAAAAATGTAAAGCTAGTTTTCACAACTTGGCATTGTTTATAGACACTTAGTTGTGGGTCCTTGCTATTTGGTATCCTCCTCAAGAGGGAGAGAAGACTCTCCATTTTGAAATGGAATGAACAGAGTTTAAGAGTCAAAGTCTTAAATGTATGGAAGAGTTGAACATGACATACACTTTTGGCTGTGGTATCCACACATGTTACCATGGCATTAAGTCCCTTTTTAACATGAGAACTGAGCCCCGTGGTGTTTTGGGGAAGCCCTTCCTTTGTGTGTCTCAATGGGATAGCCAGATACTCATTATCCTATGGAAGTGTTGCCATAGCTCCCAACCTACATTTTCTTAGGCATTGTAGGATCTTCTATCTAGTTGAACCTCTGTTAATCATCAATCCCCTTATTTGTGAGCTAGAGATGATTTCATTTCCCCTCAGAGTAACATATATAATTCATATATAACATATATAATTAAATTTCACAAAGCATGTAGATACTTCTTATGAATTCTAACATAGTATATCATGGTTGTCATCAACTTAATGTTTACTGAGATGTATCTACAGGAGAAGCCATGGCATATATGCACGCACGCGCACACACACACACACACACACACACACACACTCATTCACTCACAAACACATACAAACACATTGATATTCATTCACTAAAAATTTACAATCTGAAAACAATGCTAATGTAACTATATTGCTAATATACATACAGGCAAGAACTCACTCACTATTAACCATGTTTTGTGCAGGAAGTCACTAAACCAGCACCCACTCCCATCATCCCATAGGTCTGTCTGTAAAATAATTCACTGGAAGGGCAATGGATGTAGTTTAGTTGGCCGAGTTCTTGTCTGGCATGCACTAAGCCCTGGGTTTGATGCACAGAGCCTGATAAACTAAATATGATGGTACATGCTGGTAATCATAGCACTTGGGAGGTAGAATAAGACTTTCTTCATCTACTTAGGCTTGTACATCATCCCAAATAAAGACAACCAAAGGAAGGTACTACCTTTGCCAAATGGTATCAATCAAACTAGCTCTGGGCCCACACAAGACAGACTCTATCATTCATTAGGTAAGGAAGGAGAAGGGGGCTCATGAGGTCCTACCATTTACTACTAGCGATTGATAGAACCTGGAGTAGAAAGAACCACTACCTTTAGCTGGGTAGCCATGGCTGAAGACAACAAGCTCTAGAAAACAGCTCTAAACTCATTGTAACATAGTCTGCTCTAGTTGATCTCAGTGAGTCACAGAACACAATTAATAGGCAGGAATGTAAGACAGGTGGGGGCTGTCGAGGTGGTAGAGATGTGGAAGATGAGAGTGGTCAGTATGCATCACTGAGTATGCATAATATGTGTAAATCCTAATAAAATGGAAATGTGTGCATACATGTGTATGTGACAGAGAGAGAGATGAGATGCGAGAGATTTGCTAACAGATAGATTGACCATGCCTTGTAACTTTGACCTAATGAATCTCAGCTATGATATGATAAAAAAAAAAAAATTCCATTCTTCAGCATACACTAGATAAGTGACTTCTTAAAAAAGCATGGGCTCTGGGGAAAATGTACTTTCAATCAATAAAGCTTAAACAGGACAATCCTTGAAGGAAACTCATTAAACTTAACAGTTTAAGGTAAAGCAGCTTCCTTACACCTGGGGAAAATGAAAGCCAAAAAATAGGGCAAAACCACAAGGAAAATTAGACATTTTTTCCATTAATCTTTCTTAAGGGCATCATAAATTATGTATTTTTAAATAAAATTGTTAAAATTGCTTTTTTTTGCCAGTCCTTCTTAAATGCTCAGGTTAAAGGTATTCTACACGGAAACCATCATAAATTACAGTTAGATTAGAATAAAAGTCCTGGTATGTTACTGCACAGTAGACTGACGACAGATAATGTATTTCAAAATGTGGGAAGTGATTTTCAGTGTTTTCACCACACAGGCTTGGAAACTGTTGTGAAATTAGTTAAATGTGTTTAACCTGGTTTATACATTATACAGTGTATACAAGTATTGAAACATTGTATGCTGATACATGACTATCATCATTATGTCATTAATCACCCAAGTGATAACTTTGATTTTGTGGTTTTTAGTATTTTTTTTAATTCACTTTACATCCTGATTGCTGCCTCCCTCCTTCTGGTGCTCCCTCACACAGTTCCCCCTCCCATCCCCCCACCTCTTCTCTAAGAGGGTGGAACCTCCCCCATAGGTATCCTATCTCCCCCCCCCCCCCCCCCCGACCAGGCACACCAAGTCTCCATAAGGCTAGGCACATCCTCTCCCACTGAGGTGAGACAAGGCAGCCCAATCAGGAGAACATATTCCACAGACAGGCAATAGCTTTAGGAATAATTCACGCCTCGGTTGTTGGAAGACCCACATGATGATATGTATGTGTAGATCTGCTACATATGTGCTGGGGAATAGATCCAGCCAATGTATGCTCTTTGGTTGGTGGTTCATTCTCTGAGAGCCCCAAGGGTCCAGGTTAGTTGATTCTCTTGGTCTTTCTGTGGAGTCCCTATCCCCTTTGGGGCACTCAATTCTTCCCCCAATCTTCCATAAGACTACCTGAATTCCGTCCAATGTTTGGCTGTGGGTCTCTGCATCTGTTTCAGTCAGCTGCTGGGTGGAGCTGATGTTTAATTTTTAATATAAAATGAACTACTTATAATCAAGCAGTTTATATCTGTTCAAAATAAATTTTACTTATATGAAAAAGAAAGCGTTAATCTAAGACTAGACATTCAAGGATGCTATGAGGAAGAACACCTAAGTGAGAGAAAATGAGAAGGAGCCTGAAAATGATGAGGGCTAAAAGTCGGGTCCCAAATGGCGAGTGGGAGGGATGCCATCTTCAAATGACATAGACTGCATGAAACCCTACGAAGACGGAGCAGAGCTAAAAATAAGTTCACAAGCCAAAGATACCTCAGAGAGGCCCCTTCCCCGCGGAACAGTTTTTTTTTTTTTTTAATCTTCGTAATCCTGCCTCACTCACTCGCTGTCTGGAAGAGGCTGATGGGAAATATCGGAAGAGGCTGATGGGAAATATCGGAAGAGGCTGATGGGAAATATCGACTGGACACACAGTGGCCACAGACCTGAGAGAGAGAGCAGCAGGCGCCCTAGACCAGTTACATCAGGAGATCTGCAAACTGCACACCATGGCTGCTACAGGGACAGAATATAAGCTCCCAGTTCTTAAAGAGAAGTTTCCTTGTTATTGAGATAATTAATGTAAAAAGTCATCGCACAATAATTAATAAGTCTTCCATGGAGGAAAAAGATGTTCTTTTGCTCATGTTTCCAAGTCCTGTACTTGATAAGATCTGTTCATGTTCCAAGTCCTGTACTTTGAAACAATAGTGATTCAGTGAAATAGATTCTTCCCCAGCTCCTTTGCAAGGAGAAAGGCTATTAAAGCATTTTGTCAGTGTCCAAGAAACAAATTGGTGTTCTGTGTTTATTCATAGGCAAGACGACTGTTGGATTAAACAGTAGCTCACACGGATGAGACTGACCCTCTTCTCTCAGTGTGACTGTATCGGGAACTTAGCTAATTCAGGGTTCATTTGTGTGTGTGCATGTGTTCATTTAATGCAAGTAAATCTATAAAGAGTGGATTTCATTATATCATTTTCATACAGACTTAAGAGGTACTTTGGTCATATCCATGATCACCCTCCAGAAGTCACACTTCTCTGCCCCATGCCTTCATCGCTGCTATCCTTTATTTGAGTGAAAACATGAGGTGTTTGTCTTTCTGAGTCAGGCTGATTTTATATAATGTAATGATATCCAGCTTAATCCATTTTGTTTGGCTTATTGGCTATTTACGACCCCATTGTCCGTCTACGCCACCCTTTCCTTATCTATTCCTCTGCTCCTGGAATTAGGTTGATTCTACAGCTTGTCTGTCCCGTAGTGCTGCAGCTGACACACATGTGCAGGCATCACTGTGATAGCCTGACTTAGATTCCTCTGGTCTATCCCAGGAATGGTATAGCTAGATCACATGGTAGTTCTGCATTAAATTTTTCTGAATATCCATGCTGCTTTCAATAGTGTCTAATTTATATACCAATGGTGTGCAAGGGATCCTTTTTGTCCCCTGCATCCTTACCAGCATTGATCTGTTCTATCCTCTTGGTGACAGCCATTCTGACTGGGGTGGAACCTACCTCATCATGATTCATCCCCTGTGCTGCACAAAGAGGTCGTGGTCTAAACTTGGATTTAGGGAAACACATTCTCACTTAATCCTTACAGGCAAGACCGATGCTACAGATCTGTGTTTCCATTTAATAGTATTCAATATGAATACTTTCATAGGAACCTGGTGGAGATTTCTGGGCACATAATTCCATCCTGTAATACTAATCAAACTAGAACAATGGAAGTACCCCAATCTATGTTAAATACTTAAATATTTTATGTGTGAGGCTATATGAGACCCAGGTCAGTTTGCACACACATGTATTACTATAGTTTGAGAATGAATGAGATATTTGAGAATTAATTATATAACTGATTTTAACTTGGGTTCTACTTTAGAAATTATGATTTAAAATATCTGTATCTAATCAGTCCAACTTTCAAAACCAATCAGAGTAAAAGGTTGATATTTAAATATGTTTATCCTCCAAGGCAGGTGTTCTCATTGACATACTATACCCTGATTCACAAATGTAAGATCAATACAAAATTACAGGTCTTGAGAAAAGAGAAAGTTTTGCAAGAGCAATGTACATGATTAAATAGAAATACCAATGAACATATTAAGTCATGGTCCTGTTTTATAAAATACTCTGGCTGTGTGGTAATATTGTACAAGAGTCTTGTGAATTTTTACAAATGCACACACACACACACACACACATACAATTTATTTATAGTGTCATCCTTAAGAGAAACTGAGTTCTCTTTTATGACAAGGCTGCAAAACCTCTGGTTCTTATGATTCTAATAAACCTATACCTCTAAGTGATATCATATGACTAATCAAAGATTATATATACCACTTCCAGGTCTAGACACCCAGACTAAAATTGGTTCTTACAGGAAGGCACAAGCAAAAGAATTCCTTGTCTGCTGCATTTGCCAATTCCTTATGTATAAATATGCTTGCTTGTCTTCTGATTTTGACGTACCAATCATAATCACAAAACATGGAGTTGAGATGTGATAGGCAGTATTTCTAATGAATTTAGAAATACCTTTAAAAATAAAGATAGCAGTAAAAAGAAGCAACATAAATAAGGATTGATGTTTTGCTTATATAATTTTGTTAATCTAACTTTCATAATCTACTTTTCATTTCCTAACCAACTCACAAGACTTCTAAAAATTTACCACGGGACACTCACAGACCATGTTCCTGACTGCCAGGTTTAATCCACACTGTTTTTCTAGATTCTGTTGAAATGTAGTAAACAGAACCACAGAAAGTCTAGGTCGACGATAAATTTCATAGAACAGAGACTCCTCTCACCTGAGTCTTCTACCCTACACTGGATAGAAAGTAAGAAATAAAATGTTGGATTGTAAGCTGAGTGGTGGTGGTGACACACAACTTTAATTCCAGCACTCAGGAGGCAGAGGTCAACATGGTCTACAGAATGAGTTCTGGGACAGCCAGGGAGATACAGAGAAATCCCATCTCAAAAACAAAACAAAACTTTGGAGTATAGGGCTATTTGACTGCAAGGTTATTTGTTATCACAGCTGCGGCTGAAAAACAAATGAACTCACTCATTCATTGATCTGTACATTTGTTGAATCAAACCCAGCTGAAATGTCTGCGAAAGGCAGGTTTCTGGATGCCTGCTGATGGAGAAGCTCCGAGATTTTGAGTTTTCAAAGTTTCCACTACTGATAGCCAAGTCTGGGGACTAATGATCAAACTGATTCCGTTTACTCTTGTAGCTGAACCAGAAATTTGACAAGAGGAGAGTGGGTACCAGAGGAGGTACCCAGGTGTTTGAACAGAGCCTGTAAATGGGTATTGTATGTTTAAAATCAATGAGACCCTGAGTGAAGAGATATAGGATGATGGAGAGAGATGAGACAATTCAGTGGTCTGTCTCTGTGTAGCATCTGAGCATCTCCTAAGAACAGAAGAGCAGGGTAGTGAAGGGAATGTAGATAAGTAACTCTAAAGACTATTGAAAATGCCATGTAGAAATCTACTACTTTAAGAACGTTCTAAAATATATGCATATATTTTACAGGCTTCTGCCATTGCTCGTGGTTATCTCCTAGAACTTGATGGTAAGATCCCATGGCTAAAGACACCACATGCTTGAGCCATAAGACATGAAGAAATCAAGCTCATATCTACCAGGAAACGTCATCCCTCCTGGAGTACTGGCTAGCTTTCATACTCCTGGAAGTTGTATCCATGCGACCAGGAGAGAAAAGCCATCAACAGTCTTACCCAGTTTTCAACCTTGCAAGCTACGGTAACAGCCGGCCTGACAAGGTTCCTTAGTTAGGGTTTCATTGCTGTGAAGAGACAACACAACCAAAGCAATTCTGATACAGGAAAACATTTCATTGGGGATGGCTTACAGTTTCAAGAGGTTTAGGCCATTATCATCAGGGTGGGAAGCATGGCAGTGTGCAGGCAGACACGGTGCTGGACAAGGAGCTGTGAGTTCTCCATCCAAAGGCAGCAGAAGGGGACTGGATTCCACACTGGGCTGAGCTCGAACGTGGGGGCCCTCAAAGCCCACACCCACAGTGACACACTTCCTCCAACAAGGCCACAGTTTCTAATATTACCACTCCCGATAAGTCAGGCTTTCAAGCACATAAGTCTTTGGTAGTCGTACCTATTTTAATCACCATACAAGGTATGCCTACTGGTGCAATGGTGGCACAAATATTATGGAAATAACCAATCAATTTCTGCTTGGATTGTTAAAACCCATTCCACAAGATGAAACCCATGCCTAGTACTTTTAATTAGAACAGAAATCTTTGACTGGCGAGGTCCCGGGCCCTAAGTGAAACCTAGTACTATTATTTGCTAAGTGGACAAAGTATATTGTTAAACTGCCCCCTATGTCCTTATCTTTATATCCATAAACTATGGCATCTCTTACTCCTCATCAGAGAAGCTTCTATTTACAATAGATGACACTAACTCTGAGACCCATGACTCTGCTCATGTCCAATGTGCAGAGGATAAAAACCATGATGCTTAGTTCTAAATGTGATGTCTGTACCATACATATTATACCCTCACCTCTCAAGGCTCAGAGATAATCACAGGAGGGAGACTAAAAACACTGTAAAAGCTGAAGGTGATTATTTACTGGACATAACAGGACCATTGTATGAATGAGTTCACAATGGCTGTGACGGCATGCATAGGATTCGTACAAGAAAAAGCCAACCCAAACCCAATGTGAACAGAGGAGCTCATGAAGGCCTGCCCCTGTCTAAGAAGCTATTTGCAGCTGGTGGCTGCTGGCCCCGAGAGGCTAACCACGCTCCAACACATAGTCCCACATGCATGCACACATGCAGCACTTTAATACTCTCTGGGTATTAAAAAGAAAGACACATGAAGTTTGGAGCAGGGGTGGGGGAGAATGTATGGGGCCATAGGGGAGGAATTAAAATGGAAAGAGTGGAGGTAAATTTGATCAAAACACATTACATGCATGAACTGATATTAAATAAAATGACTTCTTAGAAATTTCTAGGTTCCACCTCAGACTTGCTGGGTCAGAATTGGCATTTTAACTAAAGACCCATGCAATTAGCATGTTGCATTAAAGTTTCAAAGTAGATACATCACAGACAAACTGTACAAACTCAAGGAGAACCTGACATTATAAACACAAACAAAACCTGTTAGTAATGTGTTGTAGCGAAACCTACAACCTTTCCGTTTCTCACTGTTTCCATCTTTATTACATAGAAGCTATGCACCATAATGCTTTAATTGTTTTCAGTCTCTGCCATTTTTGATATTTTAGCTGGTAAGGCATGAGAAATTATGAAGTCTAAGGAAAAGGGATTAAATCTGAATTATAGGACCCACCCTAGGATGCATGTGTAGACTATCAGAGGAGAGACCGTGCTTCTAAAATACTATTCATATTTTTAGTTTCCTTGTATTAATAATTGATTTCAAATATTGGATGTTTTCAAGTGCTTCCTCATCATATTGTAAATTACATATTTCTCCTTGAACAAACCTAAGCTATTTCTGTTCGTTTGGGTTTTTTTAATAGATTCCTGCTAAGCTGTCTCTTCTTGTATCATAAATAGAACCACCCAACGGGTTTTTTTCCCTCTGAATGCACCCAGGGTTATAGTTCTATTTCTCATTATAAATTCAAATAGGCTGTTTAATAGCATAAAGATGTCATTAAATGCATCTATCTCTGGCCCATGGGGAGACACTGGCTAGGGTTACATGAGAATTCTGTGTCTGGTGAGCATGCTTTTCCTTTTGTGGTTTTCTAGTCTCTCGAGTATTAAAAATAGTGTAGGTCTCCTTATGTCAAAATAGCTACAAATCCATCCTCGCTTATACAGATTAGGGCAAAAAGACAAGACAGGGAAATTTTTGAGCAAGGTCAGACACATGAGGCTCTTACTCACTGTGTCTTTTGGGGAGCGCTCTTTCCTCATTCTCAGTCCCAGTAGTTTGGGGGACACTCCCTCACCTGCCATGCCAATAAATGGAATTGGTGAAGAGATGAGGTGCAGCTATCTTGTAAAGCACTCTGAATAAGAAGCATGGAGCAACGTGTTTCTGGTCTCTAAACCTTCCTTTCTTTCTTTCCTTCCTCCTTCTCTAAGTCCAATATTTTCTCTCCTTCAGCAAAAACACACAGTCTTAGCTACCAGAGATGAGAGCTCTTGGGTCTGGCCCTCAAATACCTCAGGGTCTGATGGAAGAGGCTGTGTACAGCATTGTGGGTCTGATGGAAGAGGCTGTGTACAGCATTGTGGGTCTGATAAAAGGGGCTGCATCCTGCATTGTAAGTTTAAGTTGACTTACCATATGTCTGAATATTAAAGAACAAAACACCTCAAAGACAAGAGATTCCATCTCCACCTCCAATGTGGGCAAGGAAGATTCACAGAAAGGGACCACCCCTACCCCCTGTAGCTGATCACTGTGGGTATGGTGATGCTGTGGCAAGCAGCCTTCTTAAAGAGATTAATGAGAACATTTCACAAAGATCCCCTCCCTGCGGAGGCATGAAGCATTTCACAGTGGGCCAAGTACAAAGCTGTGGGCAGAACAGACCCTCAAATTAACATGACACATTATTCATGAGAAAATACATTTAAGCTGGCTTCGGCATTCTAAAAGGATCCCTAATTGCTGCCAAGTCTCTAATTCTCCTTGAAAATTATGAAAGTTGGGAGTTGTGAGTCAATAAAAGGCTAAAATGGGAATCTAGTGATTCTGTTATTAGAGAGCAAAAAATAAAGTCAGAAGGCAGAGGAAAGGGTGTGATTAACATGGAACAATAAGATCTTAGGAGCGTGTTGATTTCCAAGAGTGAGTCTCAGCATGCTCCCAGATCAATGTGGGAGATCTCCCCAAAGCCTCACACCCAAGACACCCTGACATAATGTGATTCCATATAGCTGAATCCTGAATCCAAATGTTGTTGTTCATAAGAACCATTCTGAGTTGTAGAATCTTTAAAGCTCCACAGCTGAAATATACAAATCTAGTAGGTAAAGGGGAGGGTGAAGACACAGCATGTATAGCCAAACTCACAGCTCCTCGTGTCAATCATAAGTAAGCACACAGGGTAAAAACACACGCATAACACAAAATACAGGAATGCTATTACAAACACACACACATACACACAATAGATAAACAGATAGATAGATAGATAGATAGATAGATAGATAGATAGATAGATAGATAGAGATTTAGGTAAGACATACCATCTGCAATTGCATATTCATCCCTCCAATCCCTACTCATTCCCACCCTCCAATGACACAACCCACATGGATGCTAGACAAGATATATCACACCAAAAATATATCTGGCCGATATACCTAGATATCATCCAAATGCATTTTAAGGTGTGTACATGATAAAACCATACTCCAAGTTTTACAGACCACATTCTTTTTCCCTTTTATAAAATATGCATTTCATTTTTTTAACTATAGTAAAACAGTACAGTTTAAAAGAAAACCACAGCTGGGCTGTGGTGGTAGGTACCTTTAATAATAGCACTTGGAAGGCAGAGGATCTCTGAGTTCAAGGCCAGCCTGGTTTACAGAGCAAGTTCCAGACAGCCAACGCTACATTCTATCTTGAAAAAACAAAAATAAAGAAACAAAGAGGACAGGACAGTAAATAGTTCAAATTTTTTAAAAAAAAAATCCCCTGAGTAGGGCATAGCAATAATCCCAGAATTCCAAGGCCAAAATACAAAAATCTTAAGTCTAACGCCAGCCTTGAGAGGCTATACAGAAAGACCATATCTTAAAATGGAAAAAAGAAAAAGAAGTCATCAAAGAGGCTCAGGCCATCAAAATGTGACCTTTTTTTGTACAAACAAACTGAAGGTGCCCTGGGAAATGTGTATCATTTACCCGTTCTTTATTCAAGGGTGAAGCTTAAGAGTCTGCTAAGAGAGCTGCCTGTGACTCCTGCCCTCCTGAGGTGGAGCTGGTGTGGAAACAGCAGTGAGGAAGCTGTTGGCCTTCATCCATCTCCATGTCTTTCCCAGGAATGGGCAGCGCCTGGCTGAGCTGACAAGGCTCAGAGCCCCACAACAAAGCAAAGTCCACTGATGTGTGAAGACATTCACTTCTCGCCTTGAGAGTGACAGGGGAACTACCACACTATAAAGGTGTCCCCAGCCATCTATGCTGTGACGGTATGCTGTAGAGAAGGACAGACAAGCTCCAGTGCATAACTATCATGCAGTAACCCTAGGATCAGTGCCCCAACAGCGTGATCTCATTCGCATTAAAGATTCATGGACACTGACCTATTCTAGTTCTCTGCATAGGTTGAGTATCTTGTCCAACCCAACCATTTGCATCTGTTCTGAAATCATTTCTCCAACTTAGCTAGCCAGGCTCCTCCAACTTGCAATAGGCATCTGTCCTGTGACTGAGATCATCATTTTCATGTCCATACAGAAAGAATCAGGGCAAAATCATGGGATATTCCTATGAGACCCAGAAAACAAACAATATCTCTTGATTCATGAGAGACAAAACATAGCTTCTACTCATTAAGTTATTGGAGGTAGGTGATTGCTTCATCACGAGACTGTAATACTTTTGTCAAGGGAGTTGGCCGATGTGGAAATAACCATTTCTGGGAGCGAAGCACATGTATCATATTAAAATAAAAGCCATAAAGCATCCACCTCCCTGCTCACATGATCACCTTCTTCTCCATACTTGTCACTTGTCCTTTGTGATGGACACTCAGCAGGCCTGTGATGCAAGGATTACTGGATGGTAGGAGGAATGAAAACAATGCACCATTGTATCTGAATCAATGGAAATGCTTGGACCCCAACGTCGAGCAGCAAGGTCATTTTTGTGAAACAGCACATCTGGAGTATGGGAAGGAATACAGGCAAGGCTGGCAACACTGAATCAGCATGCTAAAGCTCAACCCCTCTCGCGTCAGAACATATTCATATCAGCATGCCTACTGATCCCTCTCTATTTCTTTTCTGATGTCTTAGTTAGGGTTTATATTGCTGTGAAGACACACTGTGACCATGGCAACCCTTATAAAGGAAAACATTTAACTGGAGCTTGGGGGTGACTTACAGCTCAGGGGGTTAGTTCAATGTCATCGTGGCAGGCATGCAGGCAGACATGATACTGGAGAAGTAGCTGAGAGTTCTACGTCCAGATCCAAAAGCAGCAGGAAGACAGAGTGAAACTGGGCCTGGCTTGAATATCTGAAATCTCAAAGCCCTCCCCCCAATGACACACTTCCTCCAAAAAGGCCACACCTGTTCCAACAAGGCCACACCTCCTAATCATGCCACTCTCTGAGCCTATGGTGGTTTATTTACAATCAAACCACATAAGGTATCTAAGCATGATCTGGGTCCTCCACATTATAATTGTACATGTTTTTATAAATTTTCTTCATACACATAGCACAGTAATTATCAAGAGTTTTGGAAAGCTGGCTCGGTGGTTAAGTAACCCTTGCTGCTATGCCAGAGAACCCAGTTTCTATTCCCAGTACCAACATGGCAGCTCACAACTGTCTGTACATTCAGTTCCAAGGGACCCCATGATTCCTGGCTTCCACAGGCACTAAACATACATTGTGCCCAGACACATATGTGATCGAACACACATACTCATAAAAAATAAGTAAATAAAATATTAAAATAATAATAAAAATTAGTGTGGTGGTTTGAATATGATTGGCCCAGGGAGTGGCACTACTAGGAGGTATGGGCCTTGTTGGAGGAAGTGTATCCCTGTGGGGGTGGGCTATGAGACTCTCCTCTAGCTACCTGAAAGTCAGTCTTCTCCTAGTTGCCTTCAGGTCAAGATGTAGAACTCTCAGCTACTCCTGCACATACCTGCCTGGACATTACCATACTTCCTGCCATGATATTAATAGACTAAACTTCTGACATGTAAAGCCAGAGCCCATTAAATGCTATCCTTTATAAGAATGGCTTTGGTCATGGTGTCTCTTCACAGCGATGGAAACCCTAAAAAAGACAATTAGCAAGAACATAACAATTTGATTTAGATTTCTTTTTTTTTTGATAAATGTACACTAGATTTCTTACATGGTGGAAAAATCTGATTTTTTTTTCTCTAACCATTTGCCATTGAATGAAGTTACAGTTGAATTAATGAATTTAAAGTATAAGAGAAAGTAATAAAAGAGTTCAGGAGAAAGAATAGTAGATAAATAATGAAATGAACAATTGAATGTTAATTATAAAATGCAAAGAACTCGGCTTTATATATTTATATATGCATGACCCCATTTAATCTGAAACATAGCTATGAGTAGTATGCCTATGTGTATGATGGACAAACTAAGATTCGAATAAATTTCTCTTCATACAGTCAGTGGAGTATGAAGCTGGTAAGGGATACTGGAACCTTTTAGAGCATCTACAAGGTTTCAGATCCTCATGATCGAGTAATGCAATGAAGCAGAGAAGTCAAACCACATCAACCAGGAAGCAGAGAGTGAATGCCTGTATGAGCTGCTTTAGCCTTCTTCCTCCTTTATACCTTCTGGGCCCCAAGCCTAGGGAATGGTGCCACGGATCTTCAGAGCTCTTCTTTCCTCACTGAGTTATCTCTGGAAATGTCCCTCTGACACACATCGATATATGCTTTACTAATCTGCTAGGCATGCCTCGATCTAATGGAGCTGACAATCAAGATTAAACACCACAAGTCAACATGACACCCAAGTGCATGTCTGTAAGCCACAACATTCCATTCCACTCTGCACCGAAAAGGATCACGTCTGTCTCATAAGGCAAAACACATTCAATCCACCCCCAAAGGTCTCTATGGTCTTAACAGTTTCAACACTGTTCAAGAACCCAAGTGCAGACCGGGCATGGTGGCTCATGCCTGTGATCCCAGCACTTGGGAGGCAGAGGCAGGTGGATTTCTGAGTTCAAGGACAACCTGGTCTACAGAGTGAGTGTCTCAAAAAAACCAAAAAAAAGAAAAAAGAAAAAAGAAAAAAGAAAAAAAACCCAAGTTCGGGGCTGGAGAGATAGCTCAGCGGTTAAGAGCACTAAATGGTCTTCCAAAGAGCCTGAGTTCGATTCCCAGCAACCACATGGTGGCTCACAACCATCTGTAATGGGATCTGATGCCCTCTTCTGGTGTGTCTGAAGAATCCAAGTCCAAAGTCTCCTCTAAAACTCAAGATCAAAATCATAGCTATGAGGCCCTCTGTACAAATACAGAGAATAATGTCCTAAAGTACACATTCCTATTTCAAAGGAAATGAATTGGATACCAATGAACGATTAGTTCAAAGTCAGACTGACATCAGCAGTGACAGTTAAATCCTGCAGCCCATAATTGGCTGCCAAGGTACACAAACTGGGGCGGTCTGACCCGTATAACCTTGTCATTTGTAGTCCATGTCACCTCTCTCTTGGAATGGCTCCACTGTTGCCCACAGAATTCCTTAGCAGGCGTTCCTGTCATCTCCAACACCCTGAGGCCTCTATTGCAGTTTAGGCCTCACAGCTCACCCAATCACCCTCCTGAGGGAATCTTCACCCTGTCACGTACTGTCTAGCCTCCCGGGATTTCCTTTGAAACATAATGGGTGGAAGGCTTCCGAGACCCCACGATTAGCAATTTACATCTTGTATAACTCACAAATTCATATCATGTGGTCCACGACAAGGTTTGCCATGACCCCTTGGGCTGCTGCCATCTGAACTCCGGAGTTGTTAAGCATAGTGGGCAACACTGAGGAAACAGCAGCCAGTGCAGCTCTGTGTGGCGAGGGCACCTCAGAGGCACTCTCAGGAAAATCTCAAAAAAAAATTTACATTTTCATACCTCTGAGTTGGCAACACATGGAGTCTGGCCAATTCCTCAAAAGTTCTCAAAACATCTATCTTACAGCCCAATTCAAAACCTGGCTTCTGTTTAATGGTGCTAATCTTTCCAGACACCATTGTCTGCCTTAGTCTCCACTTTACACAGGCTTTGCAAGCTCCTCAAGTCTCTCTCCTCTTCTTTTGACTCTGGGTGCTCGTCATAAAGCTGTCCAAATGTAGCCAGTAAAGCACACCATAGTCTGGACACTAGAATGCCTTGTGATTTCCTATACCAGCCTAATTAATCTGTCACTGCTAAACTCATCCTTCCACAAAGTCTCAAGACTTACAAAAAGTTGACAAATGTTTTACCAGACTGTAATGGATGGTCTCTAGCTCAGTTCCCAATAAAGTTCTTGTTCCCATCAGAACCCTCCTAGACACAGGCTTTACTACCCCATATTTTCTATTGGCAATCCTATCTCTCAGCTCCCACCAGAATCACGCACTATGCTCACAGGGATTCTCTGCTTTGTGTCTCCAAGTGCATCCAAATTCCTCCTAAAAATTCAGCTTCCAACAGCTTCCGAACCACATATCAGGAAGTCCCAGTGATGACCTGACTTGTCTGGTACCAGTTTCCGCATTAGAATTTCTCATTGCTCTGAGCTAATAGCTAAAACATTTAAAAGAAGAAAGATAATGGTTTTCTTTATGGTTTTAGTGGTTTCTGTCCATCGAGGCAGGTAGAGTATCGCAGAGCAATCTAGCTCATATCATGGTGTCCAGGAAAGAGAGGAAGGGGGAGAAGGAGAGGGACAGGGAGGGGGGCAGAGATAGGGGAGAGAGAGAGAGAGAGAGAGAGAGAGAGAGAGAGAGAGAGAGAGAGAGAGAGAGAGAGCGCTTTCATTTGGCATTGGGATGTTGAATCCCATTTCATATTGTCCATCCATGGATCTTGAGTTTTCTCTTTATAGGAGATACAATTTAAAGTTTTACTTGTTTGATTTTTATTTTGTTTTTATTTTGGGTTTCTTTTACATTGTTATCGATTTGTTTTATGTCTGAGTATGTCTGTGCCATGACACACACGTAGAGTTCAAAGGACAAATTTCAGGGGTCTTTCCACCATGTGGGTCCCAGAGATTTAGCTCGGTTTTGCCACGCTTGGTGGCAGACACCACTGAGCCATTTTGCTGGCTCTTAATTTTGCTTGAGGCAGGAAATGGAGGAAGGATTTAGGAACATTCATTTCCCTAAACTTACATAGAGACTGAGAGAGTTACATAAACCCTAACAGTGTCCTGCCTACCATAGCAATCTGGACAAGGGATGTAGAATTCCTACATGATGAGAAACTGGCTGAAGAAACTATCAGGTATGCAGCAAAGTTCATACAGACCAAGAGAGAATGAAAATAGGAAAAAGAAACGATTTTAGATTCTAGGAAAGTCCTGGCATAAGGGCAAATTCTGAGGCATCCTAAAACACGTGTCTGCCTACTAGCCGCCTAGGTTACAGATAAGGAAAACAGAATCATTAAACTAAATTCCACTGCTGTGTATCACAGAGCCCAGATGACAGGCCAAAGTGACAATTTCATTGTATAGCTATTTTCAGCATGTGATACAATGTTGATAAGTGTAGGGTCTGGTTTGTTTTTTTTAAGTGACCCCAGGACTTTCAGCACAGAAAGTGGTACCCAGACTTGAAAAGACAGTTTCCTGTGTTTGGCAATGACACCAGACAAGAAGAAGAAACCGAGAATTTAGAAAGTGATGGTCATTCAAAGAAATAAGAGCTTAATTTCTATAGTGTGACTTTACCTCACACTTTGGTTCCTTTTTTGTGGTCAGGACCAGCACAGTCTACCCAGAAGCCTCTGCCTGGTCGAAAGCAATTGCTCTCTTCCCACAGAGAGCTTATTAAAGCCATTTGGGGCTGTGGCCTGTTACGGTAACTGCCTCCCTGTGGCCTCCAGGTATATGTTAATTCCACTTTGGAATGAAAGAAAAAAATACATTAGGAGAATGATTTAAACAAAGGTTAGAGGCAGGAATGTCCCACTCTGCCACTTGAGCAAAGGCTCCGCGTGTCATTTTTATTAATGCCATCAGACAAAAAGAAAAGGAGTTTACTGGTCATGAGCAGGGAGCTTAAGGGCCTTTTCTGGAGTCGCTGCCTGAGCTCTGGGAAACTGTGTTTGCTCTCTGGGGCTCCTACATTGATGGAATGTATTCATTTCCTCCTGGAACCAAAGTAAATAATTCTGGAAGGAAATAGAAAAGTTCAGACTTCCAGGACCGCCCTTGTTTATTCTCTTGATGTCTAGAGACTCCATCAGGTTGGAAATTGGCCAGTTGTGCAGGATATGACTATTTTTTTTCAATACTAATGACTATTTGGCTTTAACCTATGACACTGTCACATAACGCATATAACCGTCGGGACTACCGCGTGAGATAACAGAGGAGAGACTATTGCAACCTGGATCAGGTCCAGGTAAATTCCACTGTCTCCTCTTAATCTTCTCAGACGATGTTTTGCTCTAAAGAAGAAAAGGGGCAGCGAATATATTTGTGTTGTATGTTTGGGCCTAAGTGACTCGGTAGCCAAAGAGGGTTTTCATTCAGTGCCTTTAGGTCACATATCTTGCCTCCCCTGCTTCTCAAGAATCTCGTCTTAAACGATACAAGTACTTCATGCGCCATTTGTGTGGAAAATCTGACCTACAGGCCATTCGTGCCACTTCATTAATTTTCCTCTGCTGGCCAGGCAGCTGTCATAGAAATGGAAGATGCTCTCATTTTAGGCCTAAATTAGGTGGGGAAGGGTTCTTCAAATTAGAATTCAAAAGATCACTCAGAGCTGGCCCCTAAAGGAGGCCAAAAATCACATAAGGCTGGAAAATGAGCCCATCTCCTCCTCAATCTGTAAGACTACTCCAACACAACCCTATGTGGTAAAATGTGTGTGAGAACCGATCGGTCTCCTTTGCCTATCAGAAAGTCCCCCTTCCCATTCATTCATTCCTGCACTCTCCCAGCCTGTCACTCATCCATTGCCCCACCCACCCTAAAGTTTATTCATCAGCTTAGTCACCAGACTTGTGTTTTTCTGCTACATGCAATACATGTATGCTACATGCATACATTCTGATGAGCTCGGTCCACAAAATATCCGTGAGTCTTTTGTGTGCTTTATTTCCAAAGCAAGATGGTTTATGGTTGATACCATGTCCGTCTTCCTCAGTACCACTTGACCTCTATGAGGACAGAAACCAAGGTGTCCCCTGTTCCCCTCCCACCCTGGGCCCTTGCCTTTTGTCTCTTCTTGAATGTCCTCCTGTTTCCCCTTCCTTCATCTCTTTTATGATTCAGCTCACCTGTCACCAGGGATGGCTACAACAGGCTCTCCCTATCCTCCTGGTCAGCAGAAGTGCCTCGATCCCACCCCACTTCTCACTCCATCTCCGCATTTTTGTAAAGCCCTTTATTTTCCTGTCTTTGTCTCTCTCCCCATTGGCAGCTAGTTCCACCAGGCATGCACTGCTTGTAAATTGCGAGCGCCTCGGATGCTTGCACCAAGTTCTTACTCAGTAAATATTGTTAATGATCAAACAGACGAGGATAAGTTTTATCTTTGTGTCTCCAGATAACAGTTAAGGATTCCACACTCAGCATGCCGCAGTGCAGCAAAGGCTGGCTGTTCAAGAGAAAATAGAATCAAGCAGATGCGTGCTATGCAACTCAAAATATCCAGAAAGGAACACATTTCTACTTCTTTGACTTTTCCATTTCTCCTTCCCCTATTTTTCCCTGCCTCCCTTTCTCTCCCCTCCTCTCAATTTCACCCTCCCTTGTTTTGTTGTCTGAGAGGATTGAGAACCATTTGGAGCTCTAAATACACTCTCACTCAATCTGTGCACCATAGATAGTGTTTCAACAAAGTGGAGGCCATGACAGTACAGCCTGCTCAACTTTTGTTCACTTCGCAATAATGTTCACATTCCAAATGTAGGCAAGGATGGCTGGAATGAAAAACATTAGTTTGGTGTCCTTCATCCATTCACTTGTTATATATTGATATATTGATATATTGATATATTGCCTCAATAGAGCTGAGAAGAAAATGTTGACAAGAGAGGTTGTTATAAAGTTATGCGTGACAGAGCAGAGCTGGGAGTTTAAGACTCAAATGCACACAGTAGACTCTTTACCATGCTCCCGTCTCTACTGCCTGTTAAAATAATATGTCCTCTGTATGCTACCAACCTAAGCTAGGCAGAAAACCTACTCATCTTCAGAAGTAGAGTGTTAGCATGGATCAAAGACATCTGAGGAACATGGAGACTTCAAATGGAACTATTAGTGAAGAGAAGAGCATATGACAGGGACTGATTATGATCGACGTCATGTGCTTGTATGAAAATGTCACAATGATGCAATACACTCATAGAAAAGGTCTGTAAAAAAAAAAAGGTGTTTCAGAACGATATCAACAGTATTTTCTTGCATGCCCTTCCACAATATCCTGTGTCTTTGGGGTTCAGAACAGAACCAATACAGGAGATGACTGTTCAACACATTTCATCTCTTAAGAACAAGGTTTTATCAGAACAAGCCAAAGAAAAAAAGAGCAACCAAGATGCCATCGTGTGTATGGACATGTGTGAGTGGAAAGACCAAACTGTGGTCTGCCAGTAAGATGAAGCACCAGGCAGCAATCACAAAGAGCTCTCCAGAGCCTGAACACGAAGAGTGAACTTGAGAAACATTACCCTAAAATGGAAGCCATACACAAGAGGCCACGTGCCATAGGAGGTCGTTTATACAAAGTGTCCAGACAAGAAAAGCCTACCGAGAAAGTGGCTGCCCGTGTCTGGGGTTTCATTACAAGTAAGCATGCAGGAATTTTCTAGAAGAATGCAAGTAATATAAAACTTATTTAAGGTGATGGTTGTCCTAACCAGTAATGTTACTAAAAATCATTGAATTGTACTCTTGAAATAGGAGACTTTTATGATACATAAAAGATACCTCAATAAAGTTGTTTTTCAAATTTAAGATTATATGTTCTCATGCAGTGGTAGCACAGGTCCAGCTTAGTACCCCTTTGATGATAATAAAACATGGTGGTTTTTTTCTTTTTTTTCTTTCTCTTTTTTCTCCTTTATATTTACTTCTATTTCTAAATGACTCTCATCTCTGAAAACAGAACTGTACCAGCTATTTTTCAGAGTATTAATTCTGAAAAATTAATTACCTCACATAAATGAGTGCACAGAAATCATCGCCTCTGAACCAAAGTTTTTCAGGGAGATTTTGCATAATAAAACTGAGAGCATTATTTTTTTTTCCTTAGAAGTGAGATCTTTTCTCCTTTCTTTTGGTTCATTTGACTCCATTTCAGAGATTCTAATTTCTTCTGGACTAATGGGAGTGGTCAGGGTTTGTACATCTTCTCGAAGGGAATTAAATTTGCAATTATTCCTAGCATACTGTAGACTTGCAAACCCGTGTTTGGGGCAGCCTTCAGATCCCTGCCGCAATTAGCATATTTTCAAGGTGAAGTGCAGATGTCAAATTAATGTGGGAAGGCACCGGGATTGCTGAAGGGCCCGGGTCAATTGGTACTGGTCTAATTGGAGGACATGAGCCTTCCCTGTGGAGGGGTCCAGGGACTGACGTCAGAAACAGGAAAGGTTTCTGTGTGCAGAAGGGGCAGCAGGGAGGGTAGGGGGAGAAGAAACTGGAAACATAGCAGACAACCTGCTCTTATGGAGAAAACCAAGGTTCCGATGAGAAAGTGAAGTCACCCCTCACAGTCGTTGTCATCGCCATCACCGCTGTCCTCACCAACGGCACTGTCTTTGTTGTTGTGACTCCTGTTTAGTTAATGTGATATACCAGCTATTCTCTATACATCATACCATTTAAGTATGACAAAAAAACACTCAGCATCTTATTATTCTTATTCCGTAGAAGAGAAAAAGCAAGGCCCAGAAAGATGAAATTATTTACAGCGAAAGATTATTGGGCACTTAAGATGCACCAAGCTTGTTACCAAATTTACATCTCACAGCAAACCATAGGTAAATGATGCGATTAACTGCATGTGGGTGGTGAGGGAAATGAGCCTGGGAGACTGAAAAGAAAAATACAACCGTTAGCAAACCTCGAGAGCGCTCTTCCTCCCTAAGAACCGGGTCTCCACTCTCACACACAACTGTTCCGCCTCACCAAAGTTGGTCCGGTCAAGGGTAAAACAAGTGACTAAGAAGAAGCGTCCTTACCCTGTTCCCTGTGATTCCAAACCCCTTCCTCCCCTTTAGGCCGGTTCATCTTTCATCAAGTTGTATTCCATGGAGACCAGGGGAAGAAAGGGCAGAACCCTTCAGCCTTAAACAGAACAGCTTGTTCACTGCTGCCTGGTCAAGGTTCCTCTGAAACTGTGTTTGAATGAAAGAAAGGGTCCCTGAAGTTAGAGTCACCGTTGAAGTCCTGATTCCGACCCATACCAGTTACTTGTGATCTGAGAAATCTGTCTTCAGTCCTCAGCTTCCTCAGCAAAGTCGGACGGTATCTGTGCGCTTTGCCAGTGTTAGGAGGATAACCATAGATCAAACAAAGTATCTATAAAACAGTCTCGAGCCAGGCATAGCCACATATGCCTGTCATCTCACCACTAGAAAGGTTGGGGCAAGCAGATCACAAGTTCAAAGCCAGCCTAGGCTACATAGTGAGACACAGGCTCAAAATAACAACAATAATACAGTAAAATAAGTCTTTCAGTAACAATGACAAATAATAGTGATTTATTGAACTAGCTGTCTGGAATTGTACCGGATAAGCCCCTTTATACGGATTACATTCCATAAACCCCACTATAAAACTAAGCAATAGGTGCCTTATTATCCCTGTTTAATAGAAAAGAAAGCTAACTAAGGCTGATGGAGGTGAAATTATGCACCCAGATGCCATAGCAGGTAAAGTGGTAGCATTTCTAGAATCAGAAACAACTTCAGCCTGTTTTTAATAGCTATTTTTTAACGTGCACTATAACATCACCTCTTTTCAGAATCTCTAAGTGAAATTGATCATTGTGACCTCTATACTCACGCAACATTTTTAACCTCTTTTGCAGAGCGTTGTTGCAATCTTTCTTGCATTTCAAAGGATGAAAGTTTCCCCCCACCTCTCACTAAGCCAAATGCCAAGGAAGTAAGGCTGTCCCTATGGCTGCTGGGGCCATCAGCATCTGGAGCAGGGGGGAGAGTTTGAGGTGAGGGGGTCCTCACCTCCATAAGGCCCTCTAGGAGCCAACATCTTCACACTCAGAACCACAAAGTTTGCCTGCCACCAGGACAACGAAGAGTGTCATTGTCCAAAACTTTACATCTGATCGTTTGGAGCTGCAGAGGTGCTTCCGGGGTTTCGAGCACCTGTTACACTTTCAGAAGAGCTGAGTTCTTCAGTTCCTAGCTCCAATCTACAAGTGGGGTTTAAATAGGGATGGCCCCCATAGACTCATGTGTTTGCGTGCTTGGTCACCAGAGAGTGGCTCTATTAGGAGGTATGACCTTGTTAGAGTAGGTACAGTGTTATTGGAGGAAGAGTGCCACTGAGAGCAGGCTTCGAGGTCTCAGGATCTCAAGCCAAGCCTAGTGGCTCTCTGCCTCTCCCCACTGCCTGAAGATCAAGATGTGGAACTCAGCTCCAGCACCGTGTCTGCCTGCAGGCCGCCATGCTTCCCATCATGATGATAATGGGCTGACCCTCTGAACTGTAAGCCAGGCCCAACTACATGTTTTCCTTTTTTAAGAGTTGCCATGGAAGTGGATATTAATTAGCCCAGAAGCTCTGAATACCCAAGGCACAATTAGCATAACAAATGGCTCCCAAGGAGTTGGGGTTTAGCTCAGTGGTAGAGCGCTTGCCTAGCAAGCACAAGGCCCTGGGTCGGTCCTCATCTCTGTTAAAAAAAAGGGGGGGGGGTGGCGGGCTGGAGCTGTAGGTCCAAGGCATACAGCAGGAAGCTGTGGGCAGAACCTCTCAACAAATGGCTCCCATGAAGAAGTAAGGAGAGGGCCCTGATCTGGGAAAGGCTTGATCTAGCATTGTAGGGGAGTACCAGGACAGAGAAAAAGGAGGGAGGTGATTGGAGAATGGGTGGAGAGAAGAAGGTTTATGGGACATATGGGGAGGGGGGAACTGGGAAAGGGGAAATCCTTTGGAATGTAAACAAAGAATATAGAAAAGAAAAAAAAAAAAACAGTTGCCATGCTCACGACATAGAAACCCTAACTAAGACACCAAGTGACCAGTTCTAGGGGAGCCTGTGTCCTCTGGCTTCCACAGGCACCAGGCATGTATGCAGTCCACTTGCATACTTGCGCATAAAGTAAAAATAAAAATAAATTTACATGAGGTTAGAGTAAAAAATGTAGAGAAACAGAAGTGGCTGAGCACTCAATGGATCTGAAGCATGTGCGTGTCTCCCATATATGACTCCACATACACCCCTGTTCTCCTACATCTTCCAAGCACACAAGCAAAATTGAGACTTAATGGCTGGACAGCCAAGAACACTGGTAGAGTCTGGTTAGAATAAAATTTGCAGCTGACTTCACAGCTTTGACTCTTAACCTACAGACTGTGCTGTACCTCTCGCCTGGATTCTCATTTCTTTAGACCCACTTAATATGCTAGCTCGTTGCTCAGAGCTCTCCTGGTTCCCTCGGCCTTTCCAACCCATCCCCAGCCTCTCTGTCACTCATTCCATCCCCACACACACTTAATTTCACTTTTTGTAATTGTCTCTTCCATCCACTAGATTAGAACAGCCCATTTCACTGCTGGCTCTCTTGCAGCGCTAACAAGATACCTCATATGGCCTTGGCACTCTGCATTAAGTTCTGAATTTTCCCTTTGCCATGTGTCCATTCATTTAAAATTCAATAGATTTGCTATAAAAGCGGCCAGCTATATGCTTTTCCCCAGCTCCCAGAGCAGCGGTTCCTGATTATGTCAAGTCGAGCTGTCTTAATTATTTGACTCATCTTTTAAGTGCTGGCTACTGAAGAGCCTTTGGAAGGGAAGTCTCCCTAGGATTTTTGACACATTATGACAGAAGGAAGGACAGGGCCCAAGGCCATGCCAAGACCTTAGAATAAGGTGGCTGAACACAGCTTCATCCCACTCCATTCCCAACAGATCACGGAAACAGTTGGCATTTCAGAAGACAGACAATTTCACAGGTTTATCTGCTTTCCACTTGCTCTTTGGATCAGAGAGGCACTCCAAAAGTGGGGTCTGCAGGGAGAACCAGGTGGTATATAAAAGAAGTGTATATCCATTGGAAGTATATATCCTGCCCCCCGAGGCTCCTGCATCCATCAACTCTGCTCTAGGTGTTGGTTGTCAGTTACAATAACTGCATCTTACAAAGTTCAAGGAATTAGCTACTATGATTCTCTGGGGTCATAGGTTACTATGACTCATCACTTCCCATTAGAAAAGTGGTTATTTCCAACCAGACCCCCACCCAGAGCTCCCAGGGACTAAACCACCAACCAAGGAGTACACATGGGGGGGACCCATAGCTCCAGCCTCATATGTAACAGAGGATGGCCTTGTTGGGCATCAATGGGAGAAGAAGCCCTTGGTCCTGTGAAGGCTCGATGCCCCAGTGCAGGGGAATTGGAGGGCAGGAGGTAGAAGTGGATTCGTAGGTAGGTGGAGGAACATTCTCATAGAAGGGGGGGATGAAATGGGGGGATTGGGTGAAATGAGAAAGGGAATAACAGTTGAAATGTAAATAAAGAAAATATCCAATTGAGAAAAGAAAAAAGTAGGGTAGGCTTCAAAAGAAAAGTGGTTGTTAGTGTGTGTGTGTGTGTGTGTGTGTGTGTGTGTGTGTGTGTCAGTATAATGACTCCTAATGATATTGTGCAATACTCATAGATCAGACCTTTATTCATCCAACACAAAAGAAGCTTCCTCCTGCAGCAGATGGAAACAGAGCCAGAGAGCAGAGAGTCAGAGAAAGAGAGAGAGAGAGAGAGAGAGAGAGAGAGAGAGAGAGAGAGAGAGAGAGAGAGAGAGAGAGAGAGAGAGAGTATGAGAGAGAGAGAGAGAGAGAGAGAGAGAGAGAGAGAGAGAGAGAGAGAGAGTATCCTGGGAACACTCAGCCCTAAACAGGATGTCTCCATCAAATCCCTCCCCTTAGAGTTCAGGGAATCCCTTGGAAGAGGCAGGAGGGGTATAAGAGCCAGTGAGGGTGGTGGACACCAAGAGAATAAGACCCTCAGAATCAACTGAACAAAGCTCCCACGAACTCACAGAGACGGCAGCAACTAGCAAAGGGCTGGCATGGTCTGCTGTACCAGGTCTCCTACACTTATATTACAGCTTCCAGATCAGTGTTTATGGGACTCCTGAGTATGCGAATAATGGGTCTCTAAATCTTGTCCCTGCTCTCAGAGCCCTTTTTCCTTATGTTAGGTTGCCTTGTCAAGCCTTGATGTGATGGCTTCTGTTTTACCTTATTATATCTTATTTCAATGTGTTTGGTTGTTATCTCTTAGAAGCCTGTTCTTTTCTAATGAAAGACAGAAAGAAAGTGTATCTGGAGGGGAGGGAAGGTGGGGAGGAAATGGGAGAAGTAGAGAGAGGGGAAACTGTAATCAAGATATATCGTATGAGAAAAGAATCTATTTTCAATAAAAGGGAAAAATGAAGAAAATGGAAAGTATTTTTTCAATATTTGAAAGTCATTAGGGACTGACTGGGAAACCTCATTCACACATTCACATATTGGATGTTTTTGTCTTCATCTGGTGGCACTGTCGTGGAAGGTTCTAGAAAGTCAGCAGATGTACCAGCTGAAGGAAGTAGGTCCCACATGAGAGCATGTCTTCTCTGTTCCCTACATGCCTTGAGGCGAAGGCCTCCCTCCTCCACACGTTCCTGCATCTGTGATGTTCTGCCCAGCATGAAGCCAAGCAACTTTCTAAGGCTGTGAGCCAAACAAATCCTTCCTGATTTATGTTCTCGTGGGCATTTTTAATCAGAGCACTGCAGACATGTTCATACCAAAGACTGGGTACTTTATGTGAAAAGAGCATACTGATGCGGATATCTGAGAAGGTCCGCACTTCACGCTCTTTAGACATTCCATGTACCACTTTTATCTTTCTGAGTACTGAACCCAGATCTAGACAGAGTGTGAAACACACTGCCCAGAACAGGCAAGATCCCTGCTGTTCTGAAACTTATTTGCAGAAAGAAGATAGAACGCCTTGTTCAATGGCACGCTGAGGGCTGGGAACTGAATGCAGACTAAGATTTCTAACACTGGCAGACATATTTAGAATTTCAGACAAATTATAATTTCCTAGGCACATTAGCATCCCCCCTTCCCTGTCCCATAGCTGATCTTCTGCTCTCCTGTTGGCCTCTACTCTAAAAGTCCCCCCCCCTCAGTTAACTGAGCCTGTACCCAAATTTTTCAATAGGAAAGAGCAATCACTACTTCCCACACTCCCCCTCATTGCCCTGGATGCTGTTTTCACGGGATGTCTTCCTAAACATTACCGTTTCGTTTCACATGCTCGGCCTTTTACAGTCCGTCTCTTTTCATCAGAATAAACTCCACAAGGGCACGGCTTTGGCATTCAGTTCCCTGCCATATTTGCAGCAATTAGCACAGTTCTTGTTCTTAGGAAGGCTCAAGAGCCTGTTAAATGGTTCTGTGAGCATTACAAATCACAGTAGCATCTACATACACTCCAGGAGGAAGAAACAGACACACAGAACTTACTCCACAGACACTGACTCACGCCGTTGTGACACAGCCTCCCGCATCAGCACCAAAGCTAACACAATAAGAGCTGCACCAGAGAAAGCTTGCCCTCGGACTGAAGGGACCTCACTTCCAGCCTTGGCTCGGCACCTGAGTGACATATGTAACCTTGCTCTCACTGTAACTGAACACAGGAAAGTGGGGGCCTCCAGGGTCTTCTGCTCACTCTGTGACTCAGTGGACCAACTCTTGCTTTTGGGATCCCTATAAAAGCCTAAGCAACTTGTTGACATAAGGGATTTGCAGGTCTCAAAACTTCTGTAGAAGCATTCAGAAAATCACTTTGGATTCTCAAAAGGTAGCAGTTGAAAAACTGCTGTTTTAGTAATTATGGTTATTCAAATTTTTCATTATTATTATGCAGAATAATAATTGTCATCACTTACTAAGCGCCCACACTTTAGGAACTCCGTTGAAAGGGGGAAAAAATCTAATTACAGGGTGCAGACATTTGCATAAATTGATGGATTTTGGTAGCAGCACAGTGCAAAGCCGGGAAGGTGAGGTTCCTCTTGATTTTTTTTTTAATTTTCCTTTGATCTCGTTAATTGTTTTAAATGGGCTAATGGAGAAGCCTGATCTTTCCTCTTTTGCTCAGCCACCTGGCTGCCTGCTTCTGCCACCAGGAGACTGTCATGTAGAGATAATGTATCGTTATGACATAATTCTGAAAGTTCTGGAAATGGAGGCAAATGTACCCAAACTCTGATTCTGCCACTCTTTGACTCTCAGACCTAAAATCAGGCCTCCTACTTCATCTTAATCTAAAACATTTATGGATTTTTTTTATTGATATAAAGCCGATCTATACAGAAACATGTGTAACACAATAAGCTAACAGTTCTAAGGCAGTGGGCAACTGTCTGTTGAACCTTGAGGGCATTATGCTAATGTCTGTCACCAAATTTTCTGAATCTCTCCCCCTTTTCATTGCTAAAATCTCAGGGATGGATTTAGGGAGAAGTACATGAATCGTATTGAAAGTCGCCCATTCTAAGAAAGAATACCCAGGTTTGGATGCCCTCTCTAATTCTTGCTTGACCCTTCTAGCAAAAGCCAGCTATGCTTCTCTCCATCCTGAAGCTTTCCCACAAAGTGAGTCTCCATAGAGAACGTTTCTTGCAAGAACGAATATACCCATTCATCCCTTTCCTCAGAAAAGCAACAGTAACTAGCTCATATATTCGATGGGCTAAAAATTGGCTCACGTGTTGATTTTCTTTGTTCTGAAGTGATTTACTTCTTATTGTTTTATTTGCAATCTTATCCTTGAAAATATCATTGCATCATTACAGAAATTGCAAATTTCTGGTTTATTCTGAAGTATCAAACCATTCATCAAAGCCAGAAATGAAACCTCACATATCTGAGCAAGCGCTTTTTCAACAAGGTTCCAAGGTGATTTGAAGGGCAAAGGAGAATCTTTCAACAAATGTCACTGATAAAACTAGAGAACCACATCAAAAAATGAAACAACAGCCTTAGTTATTTATATCTCTCCAGCCCCAGATGAATGAAATTCTAAAGGTGATAAATATATACAGTGAGAGATCGGTTTAAAAGGAAGGAAATTATGACACACACTGCAATATGAATGAACCTTGAGGGCATTATGCTAAGTAAAAGAGGAAAATTTACAAAGACAAACACTATATTAATTCATTTCTATGACTTACCAAGAGCAGTCAAATTTGTATAGAGAGGCTGCGGAGATGGCTTAGATATTAAGAACACTTGCTGCTCTTGCACAGGACCTGAGTTCAGTTCCCAGAAGGCACAGGGTGGCTCACAACCATCTGTAACTCTAGTTCCAGAGAGGATCCTATGCCCTCTTCTAGGCTCCTTAAACGCCAAGGACACATAGGTGCTCAGACATGCATGCAGGCAAAACACTTAAACACATAAAATTTTAAAGTAATTCTAAAATAGGACGATTTTAAAGAGATACAGAAAAACATTTTCAAAATTCAGAGAGAAAGTTTAAAGTGACTAGGACTGGGGGTAGAGAAAGTGGAAGAACTCATAGGTTAATGGAAGTTGACGTTTTGTTTTGTTTTGTTTTGTTTTGTTTTGTTTTTTTCAAGATAGAAAAATTTCCAGAGATTGGCTTCTTCACAGCAGTATGTATCTAATACTACTGGGCTACAGACTTAAAATTAGTTTTTATGTTTTATGTCATGAGTATTATACATGTTGTTAAAAAATTATACCTTAAAAATAAGAATTAATTCTAGCAGATGCAGGCTGATCGCTGTGAGTTCAAGGCTAGCCTTGTCTACACAGCAAATTCCAGGCCAGTCAAGTCACATGTGGGTCTTTTTCTTTTTTTAAAGTGTTTTAAAGATTTGTCAGGAATTCGTCTCTATGTGTTGTTCCACAGATGGGCAAAGCCATATCGAGTTCAACACAACCTGCATTCTCTTGCTCTCAATCTATCAAGTAGTCTTTGCATTTATTTTGTGCCCCGGACTCAAAACAAGATCCCCCAAATTCAATGTGTGGGGTGACCGTGCCGTCTTTCCAGATGTGGGGTTGCTTGTGCAGCTGTGAGCATTCACTATCTCAAGAGGCCTCCTCTGACATTCTATTTAAAATCTGAAAACAGTTTCCTTTCTCTACAATTTTTCTTCATAGTAAGCACCAAACTTTGCCCTGTTATTTATCTTGGTTATTTTCGGATTTTTTTTTCTAATTTCCTGTCAATCTCTGTCTACCTGTTGCACAAAATTCCTGAAGGGAAATGCTTGTGTCTGACTTCTCATTGCCGAATTTCCAGCAGCTAGATTAGAATCTGGTGTGTGCTTGATTTTTTGTTGTTGTTGTTCTTCTTCTTCTTTATTTTTTTGCGTTGGTTTTTGGGTTGTTGTACTCATTCGTTTCTTTGTTGAGAAAGTCTGATTTATGGTCCTGGCAGCCATGGAATGCACACTGTAGACTACGATGACCTGAGACTTACAGCAGTCCTCATTCTTGTGTCTCCCCTGCATTGGGAGTATAATGGGACAGTTCATTAAATCAGTCATTATATGTAGGGAATTCTCTGTGTCTGAGCACCTGTGTTTTGTGTGTGTATGTTCTGCAGTACTGTGCCTGACTTCCTTTTGATTTGCTTTTTGATGTAGGTAGTTACTATTTATTACTATTATTGAGTTTGTATGTAGATGATGTGTGTGTTATACAGATGTCTGAATCATGACCCACATATGGAGGTCAAAGGACAATTTTATGGAATCAGGATTTTTTTCCTTCCATTTTTAGGACATGGGTTCTATCATAGTTCAGTTCTCTATGCCATGATAAAACACTCTGACCATAAAAAAAAAAATCCATAGGGAGGAAAGGCTTTCTTCAGTTTAAAACATTCAAGTTCCACTTCATTGTTGAAGTAAATCAAGACAGGAATTCAAACAGGACAGGAACATAGAGGCAGGCGTTGATTCTGCTTGTTGGCTCTATCCTCATGGCTTGCCAGCCTGCTTTCTTACAGGACCCAGGACCACTAGCTCAGTGCTGGCCCCACTCACAGTGATCTGAACCCTCCCATATCAGTCATCAATACAGAAAATGTACCACAAGCTTGTCCACAGGCCAATCTAGTGGAGTCATTTTTTCAACTGAGGTACCCTCTTCCAAAATGACTCCAGCTTGTGTCAAGTTGGTCCCAAAGATCAAACTCTAATCAATAGGCTTTCAAAACAAGTGCCTTTACCTGCTGAGCCATCCCAAAGACCCAAGTATTGTTTGTTGTCATTGTTACTGTTGTTTAACAGAGTATTATTGAAGAATCATTGAGGAATGTATGCATCAATCTATCAGGTTTTGGTAGACAACAGCATTCTATATAGCATATATGGGGGGGGGCGGGTGTTTGTGTGTGCTGAAATCACGGGTCATAAGACATCAAACAAATGTAGACCCTGCCCATTAAATCAGTCATTATACATAGGGACCCTGTGTTTTGTGTGTGAGCTCTGCAGTGCTCCACATAAACATATTTGCCAGGACCTCGGGGAAGCTTTGAGCTTCATATTGCAGAACCGTGCTTGTATTCAGGTTAAGCAAGCTACTCCTGCCTAGGACAAGAGCAGGAGTTGACTGCATAAGGATAAAGTGAGGCCCTTGGGATTGAACGCTGGCAGTGTGAAGACTGAACTGCCCACCACAACCACTAATCAGACATGGGCCAAGGCTAACCCTTGGTCATTTGGCTCACCAGCACTATATATATCTATCCCAAATAGCAATGAAACTGACTCTACAGGACCCACTCTTGGTGCCCTTTGAAAACTGGACACAACTGTTATGATAAAGGATTAAAAACAGAAGTGTCTTGGAGACAATGCCATTTGCTATTCACCATCCATGATGCAGCTCATGGAGACAGAAGGGCTAAACCACATTCCAGTCAGAGATAGCAATGTTTGGTGTCGCATGGAAAAGGCCCTCCTTCTTGGTACTAATCCTAGGCTGTCAATAAGGGGTGGAAGAGATCTTCTAACCGGCCTGGTGTATTTGTGACGCACTGGCTCTTCAAAGTGGATTCAGGCAGGTATTTTTAATGAAACTGTGCTAAATGAAATTGTGCTAAAGTAGTAATTCTCTGATAGTGTAGACCTCTCCCTTTATTGGTTGTTACGGATTTTTAAGGAAATCTTCAAGTCCCATGAAAGTAGCTTAGCTTGGGCAGGCCTCTTGACCAGTGTGTGTGCAAATGGGCATTTGGGAGATGGCCCACTGTGCTCACAGCTGGAAAACATGCCGTGATTGTTGTCATACTTTTTGATGTTGACAAAAATCTCTGGAGAACTGTGTATATTATATCCTCTGTGTATGCTCGGAAGTCAGCGTTCCCCTCGTTAAGAGGAGCACACTCAATTTCCAAAGTAATTTATGGGCATGTTCTCTGCTTTAAGGCTACAGAAACAGATACAAAGTTTTTCTTCACTGATTTTCATTTGGATGAAGAATTATTAGTGGGTGGGAAATAGAATGACTCACTTCCTTTGTTCCTAAAAATACATCAAGAATATATACACAGGAATATATATATTGAATGAATGAAGAATATATAATAAAGCCCCACGTGATTAGACACTACCAGAAAAATCACCTGCATCTAAAAAGACAGTTTTCCCAGTGTGTCTCAATTTGGAGTGTTATCATGGCCTCACCATGAAGGCCGTCTTTTTGTGCAAGTTCCTGCTTTACAGTTAAGCAAGAGATTTTTGTAGCCCGTGCTTCCTTTAAAGAAAAACTATGAAAAATGATGCTTCATATAAGTAATGAAAACTTATATTCTGGATCCAAAAATGTTTAACATATGTGTGTGCACATGCACACACATGCTCACACACATACACACACATACACACACACACACACACACATCCTTTTAAATTTACTCTTAAAATGAATCTTCAATTGAAAGGAAATTAGCTGTGCTCACACGGCACATAATTCCAAAATGTGCTCTACTTTTAATGAAAACACTGTTTTTGTTTTGCTTTTTAACATGTGTGTGTGCCTCGCTAACAGTATATTTACATGGAATAGAAGCTGGGTATGTGAAAAACAAGAACCTATCTAAAAATAAATTCTTTTAAAATTCATATAAAAGTCATTTACTTGGGAGGGTGACACCATGGCATACACGTGGAGCTCAAATGACATCTTTTAAGAGCTGGTCCTCACACCAGTCAGAATGGCTAAGATTAAAAATTCAGGAGACAGCAGGTGTTGGAGAGGGTGTGGAGAAAGAAGAACACTCCTCCACTGCTGGTGGGGTTGCAAATTGGTACAACCACTCTGGAAATCAGTCTGGCAGTTCCTCTGAAAACTGGGCACCTCACTTCCAGAAGATCCTGCTATACCACTCCTGGGCATATACCCAGAGGATTCCCCACCATGTAATAAGGATACATGTTCTACTATGTTCTGAGCAGCCCTATTTATAATTGCCAGATGCTGGAAAGAACCCAGGTATCCCTCAACAGAAGAGTGGATGCAAAAAATGTGGTATATATACACAATGGAGTACTATTCAGCCATTAGAAACAATGAATTCATGAAATTATTAGGCAAATGGATGGAGCTAGAGAACATCATACTAAGTGAGGTAACCCAGACTCAAAAGGTGAATCATGGTATGCACTCACTAATAAGTGGATATTAACCTAGAAAACTGGAATACCCAAAACATAATCCACACATCAAATGAGGTACAAGAAGAAAGGAGAAGTGGCCCCTTGTTCTGGAAAGACTCAGTGAAGCAGTATTCGGCAAAACCAGAATGGGGAAGTGGGAAGGAGTGGGTGGGAGGACAGGGAGAGAGAAGGGGGCTTACGGGACTTTCGGGGAGTGGGGGGCTAGAAAAGGGGAAATCATTTGAAATGTAAATAAAAAATATATCGAATAAAAAAAGAAAAGAAAAAAAAAAGAGCTGGTCCTCTCCTACAGTAGACACATGCCCAGTCATAGACTAGACTCAAGCCCTAGATACAAGCCTAAATTCAGGCAGTTGTGTTTGGTGGCGAGTATTTTTACCTCTGAGCCTTCTCATGGGCTTCACTTCCCTTTTCTAATCACATCCCTGCATTTCCTAGTTGCAAGTTTTATGAGCTATATGTATATGTTTGTAGATTATATCCAAAAGATGCTCCATTTTACCACAAAGACACTTGCTCAACTATGTCCATTGATAACTTTATTCATAATAGCCAGAAACTGGAAACAACCTAGATATTCCTCAACTGAAGAATGGATAAACAAAATGTGATACATTTACACAATGGAGTATCGCTCAGCTTTTGAAAACAATGCATCATAAAATCTGCAGGCAAATGGATGGAACTAGAAAAAAAATTCATCCTGAGTGAGGTAACCCAGACCCAGAAAGACAAATATTGTATTATTCACCTATAAGTAGATATTTGCAAATGATAATCATACCACAATCCACAGATTCAGAAAGTAAACAGGAGAGTTATAGGGGGAAACATGGGTTTGCCTAGGAAGTAGACTGGAAAGACTGGGGCCAGATAGGGACAGGAGGAGGAGGGATGAGAGGTGGAGGAAGAGAATTTGGGGAGCTACCACTGGAATTGGGGAGTATAATGCAGGGCACGGTGGGTATGAAGTGCAACAGAAACTTCCTGGGATCTATGAGGGTGACTCTAGAGAGGACTTCTTTTTTTTAAATAAACCTTTTTTTTTAACGTTTTATTTATTTATTATATGTAAGTACTGTATTCAGACACTCCAGAAAAGGGCATCAGATCTCATTACAGATGGTTGTGAGCCACCATGTGGTTGCTGGGATTTGAACTCAGGACCTTCAGAAGAGCAGTCAGTGCTCTTAACCACTGAGACATCTCTCCAGCCCCAAGATGACTTCTAATAATAGAAGATATGGAATCTGAACTGGCTATCTTTTGTAGCCAAGCAAGGCTTTCCGTGGTGGGACTGGGTTTTGTTTGATTGAGTTTATGACCAAGGAGGTCCCATGGAGATCCCTAAACAATGCAGGCTGATGCTAAGACAGAATGTTGCCCTCTGAAAACCAACAACAGGAGTCCCACTGCCGAGGACAACTTCCGCAGAGATCATAGAATGTAAAAAATTTGAAATGGTGGGGACTTGGAGCCTTCACCACTACATTATAGACTCTTTGGCACAAGAAGGTACTTGGCAGACTACAGAAAAGGAAATCTGGACACCAACCCAGCCACAAAACGTTCGACCTACAATCTGTCTTACCTGCAAGATGTTCTAGGGCAACGGCGGCACAAGATTTGTGGGAGTAACCAACCAATGTCTGATTATTGGCTCCTCAAGAGGGAGCCAATGCTCAACATTGCCTGAATGTCCAGAAACTAGAGACTGGATGACCCAGAGACCTAGACAGAACCAAACATGACTGGTCTTTAAAAAAAAAAAAAAAAAAAAAAAACACGACATGAGTCCTAATGATATTCTGCCATACTCATAGATCCATGCCTTGCCCAGTTGTCATCAGAGAGGTTTCCTCCAGCAGCAGATGGGAGTGGGTACAGAGACCCAGAGCCAAACACTATGCAGAGATATCTCTCCTCTCTAAATCGGAGGTCTTTCCAGGCCCTCCCACTTGGAGATCAGGGAACCCCACAGGAAAGGGGGAGGAAAGACTGTAGGACTCGGAGGGGATGGAGGACCCCCGGAGACCATGATGCACTGAGTTAACTAAGCAGGGTTCACAAGGGCTCACAGAGACAGAAGCAGCAAGCACAGGGTCTGCATGGGCCTGCACTAGGTCCTCTGTTTTTATGTCATGGCTGTTAGCTTGATATCTTTGTGGCACTCCTGACAGTGGGAGTGGGTGTGTCTGACTCTTTCACCTGCTTTTAAGACCCTTTGCCTCTTATTGGGTTGCCTTGTCCAGCCTTGTTGTGAGGGCTTTTGCTTTGTCTTACTACAGCATGCTTTGCCTTGTTTGGCTGTAGTCTCTGGAGGCTTGCTCTTTTCCAAAGAGGAAATGGAATGTATCTGAGGAAGAAGGGAAGTGGGGAAGGGAGGAGAAGTGGAGAGGGTTGAAAGCCCTGTGGTTGGGATGTATTGTGTGAGAGAAGAATCTCTTTTCAATAAAAAAAAAAAAAGTTAAATTAAAAAATATTTTAATCTACCTAGAAGGCCATTGAATGAGCTGAGGTTCTTCTTGAAAGGTAGTAAACTTGACTAAATTACCAGATGAATTGATTCCGGTGTTAAGCTATACCAACATCACACAGTATGAGGAACCCCTCTCCCTTCCTCTTCAGTCTCCTTAGAGATTGTACTGGAAATGAGAGTATCCTGTGCTGAGCTTCTTTACAGTATCTGGCTTTGTCTTTCCACTAGACATTTCCTGAGGGCTCAGAGTAGCCAGTGTGGACAGGTAGCTTCCCAGGCCCTCGGGCAGGGACACAGTGTCCCAGCTTAGTTTAGGGCGATAGCCTTGTGTGCCACAGACGGCAGGCACTGCTTAGTCTCCTGCTAAACAGCGCAATACGGGCATGTCAACACATTTGGAACTGGATTTCTCTGAGGCTTAGGGTTCAGGCAGAAAGAAAGTCAACATATAAAGGCTTCCTGCCCCAACTTTATCCCAGCTTCAATCAGATCATCTTCGCTTTTGTTTGCTCTTCTCTGGGATTTGTCTGAGTTAAGAATTCTAAGCTCAAACAAAGAGGAGAGGTGGAACAGGAGGAAGAAGACAAGCTGGTGGAGGAGGAGAGAGAAACAGGAGGAGGAAGAAGAGCCAGAAGATGAGGCAGGTGAGCAGGTAAGCAGGGAGAGAAGGTTAAAGAACAAATAGAGGAGGAGGAAGAGGGGAGGGGAGGACGAAAAGCCCTGTGCTTGGGATTCCACAGCCTCGCCAATGGGAGAACTGAATGAATGGAATCATTGCTGTCCATTTCACCCCAATTCAAGAAATGCTTCCCCGTGTTTAAAGTACTTAAGCTCAGCCAGCGGTTGTGAAGTAAATGAGCCTCACATTCTTCCCAGAGAATACATTTGCATCATATCGTTAAACATATTAAAACGCAGTTCTTTCCTTTTTCCTATACATGTTTGATTGACAACTAGCATAACCTTAGAGAGTTGTCGGGATGGGTAGAACACAAGTAGCATAGACAACTAGAAAATGCAGAGTCTTCTACCTAATAGGAGTGGCATTTATCAATTGACCTATTGTGACCTTGCACTTGTGTAATAGGTGTACAGTAGTCTTTTAGCATTGGTATGGTATGTTCCACCATTAATTAACTTTTCAGCTATAGAAAACATCATTTATATGATTACAAGTAGATCGGTGGCATTCTGGATTAGCAGGAAATAAAATTTACTGCTTTCTGGAATGCTTTTCCAACTAATTTTTCATAAATTTTCCCGTCAGTAACTTTGATTTTTTTTTCCTCTCGGAATGGCAGGTGATATTTGTGGACTTGTACATGGTGCTAGTGGGTGGCAGTAGCTGTGTGGGTGGAGTGGTAGCCATGGACTGTGGTGATATTTGGGAGGGGTGGCAATGATGGCAGTTATGAGAGGCAGTGATAATAATGGTGGTAACGTGGAGGTGGACGTCATGGAGACTGGCAGTAATGGACATAATGTTTTAAGAAGATGGTGACATCTATTGGTGATAATGGTTGCGAATGGTGGTGGTGGTGGAGGAGGCTATGAGTGGTAGCCAGGCCATAGCTGAGGATATGATGACAGAGCTGGTGATACACATAAGAGATAGTTATGGTCATCATACAGTGGCAGCAATGGTGATATTCCAGCATTAGTTGGCAGTGATTCAGGTCATGTTGTTGATGATGATCATCAGAATTATTACTGACGATGAGGAATATGATCCTAATAATCAGATAAAAATAGTTGTTGGAGATAGGGTGGTGGTAGCGATGGTGATGGTGAGAGTTAGGAGTGATAATTGTGGGGCCGATGGAGATAGGATGGTGGTGGAGTAGTTGATAGTTCTAGATGGTAGTGGTGACAGAGCTAAAAGCTTGGAAACACGGTCATGAGGCTGAATGGTTGCAACTGTGAGTAGAAATGAGGACGGTGTCAAATGACAAAAAAAACCTAATGACAGATGTGTGTGGCAGCAGTCGTGGGTGGTAATGTCCTGCATATATTCGGCCGGGGTGTGGGGGAAATACAAACAAAGATAATTAGTCATGGTGGGAATTTCAGAGGTTGTTGTTCGTGATTCAGTGTTCTCGTTAAAAAAAATGACAAGATGGGGTTTAAAATAACTAGTTGAAAGGCGGCCGTTGGCCAAAATTATCTTGGTTTCCCTTTCAGTCTGTCGATTGCTGTTTATTGCTGAGAAAAACCCAGGAGTGTGACAGAAGAAACTGTCCCACTGCCATCATTGACAACAATTTAACTGTTATTAATTCTGTGCCTACTGTGTAATGGATGCTGTGTGCTTGGGCCTGTGTGTGCACACATATAGCTTTAATTTAATCCTCATAAAAGCCCACATTATTCCCATTAGAGACACAGACACAGTTTGGTTGAGTGATTTTTTAGCATTTTGCAGAAATTCATTCAGAAAAAAAGCGTAAAGTTGGACTTGGAATTAAGTCCATCACCACAACTTTCCCTTCTGATACGACAGGTTTGGAACATATCCACACATTGAGTTAGGAGTGAGAATATTGTGACATAGGTGTCATTTGGTGACAGGAATGGAGAGCTGGATCAGTGGTTAACAGTACTGACTGCTCTTCCAGAGGACCCAGGTTCAGTTCCCAGCATCCACATAGCTGATAATCATCTAGAACTCCAGAGCTGGGGGGATCTAATATCTCCTTCTGGTCTCCACAGGAATCATGCGCGTACATGATGCACAAAAATTACATGCAGGCAAAACACCCATGCACATAAAATATATAATTCCTTTTTAAAATCTGGCAACTGTAAAAAGTTTCTGAGCAATCAAGAACCAAAGAGCAATTCACAATCAGACAAACTGACTCCAGGATGTCTCTGGCAGTGTTTATCTGTCCAGTTTCCTCCGTTTCACTGCAACTTTGGTTTCCGAACCCACAATCTGCACTTTCCGAGTACGTGGCATCACACCAAACACTGCCAACAAACGCAATCTGAAACTCTGTGGTCCAGACTTGAGACTATCGTGTGTTATGAAAATGCTGTGTTTTTCCTGTGCATACAAAAGTTTCTGCTCTTATTTAAAAAAAAAAAATGGTTTGGGCCAGCAAGATGGCTCAGTGGTAAAGGTGCTTGCTCCTAAACAGATGATCTGAATTCAGTCCCAGAACTCATATGATGGCAGAATAGAACCAGTTCCTGAGAGTTGGGCCACTCATGTAAACACACACACATGTACACACGCACACAGGCACGCAGGCACGCAGACACACACGTATGCATGCACTCATGCACTAAATAAATAAAATATAATTAGAAATTTTTTAAACATAATGGTTTAATTACAAAGGACTTATGATATTGTCCTACCATCATTCCTCAGCATGTGAGTCTAATTAGTTTATCTGTAGATTGTATTGGCTTAGAATGGTGGTTTCAAATATTACTGTTTGAGTTGCTGATAGGGTTTTATTTTGTTTAAATGTTAAGTACATTTAGCTAGGGAAACATGACAGAATTACCAACAAGGGCCAAAATGGTTCTGCAAACTTACTTCAGCCATTTTATGTTATGTGTTTATGTGAAGGGTCATTCTCGGCACTTGACAGGTATAAAAATCAAATTATCGATCAACTCTGGGAAACATTAAGGATACCCTGTATCCCACAGCATCAGTTATTCAACAAAGATGTACAAATACAGCCACCTCTTTGGGATGCTAACTTGCTTTCACAGTGGATGAATTATAAAATTCTGTAAATCAAATAATTATTTTAAAATAAATGTGTTTTATGATTTGCTAATAGTAAATGTTTGAATTGTGTAGCTGTATTAATGAAAACAGGGTTGGTTTGCACATTTTCTTCAGTGAAAAGGGGTCATGAATGGAAAACATTTAAGAAGCCCTGATGTAAGGCAGAGCTTACTTTCAGAAGCCGGGTGATACATACATACATACATACATACATACATACATACATACATACATACATGCAAGCATGCTTTCAAAAACTCCATTTCTAATGAAAGGAAGGCATAAAATTATCAGTATGTTGTATGTAAGAGATACTAAGGAATTCATCAAAACTCTCAGAACTGGTACACCTTTTCAACAAAGTTCATAAAAGCAACATCTAAAAATCAGTAGGTTTTCTACACACCAATAACAAATATGCTGAAAAAGAAGTAAAAAAAAAAAAAAAAAAAAAAAAAACAATTCCATTCACAGAAAGGTCCAAAGGATCCCAAAGGATGGACCTAACCAAGGATGTTGTTAAACAAGTGAATATTTTTAAACAGATATATTAAAACAAAATTAAGTTAGATGCTAAGCGTCGTTGGTAAACATTTAACATGCATAGGTAATGTGCTGAACATCCATATGTGTTGTCAGCAAGCAGGCACTCAGCAAATGATGTCACAAATGCCTACTAAGCCTCAAGCACTGACACACACACACATGAAGGGCACATGGGCAGCCCTTGTATGATTGACATCCTAGTGAGGTAGGATGGGCGGGGAGACAATGTGTGAGGCAGGCAGGATGTTACATGACGGGAAGCAGCAGGGAGGAGCATAAAGCACAGAAGGGTAAGGACTGTCTTAACTGAACAAAGGAGTTTCCATCGTAGCGTGTAAGGACTCGCTCAGAAGAACACGTGAAGAAGGAGTAAACCGTAAAAACGTGCAACAGAAGAATAATTGGGGAAAATGGAAGATTAGCTATCAATACACCCAAGAAGAGTGTTCCAGTGTATCTGGGATCGACAGGGAAGCCACTGTCACTGTGAGGGATGGCCTCATTTGCCTTCACTGTTCTCTGAATCTTTTTATGGAAGAAAAGTTTGGTATGAATGAAAACCAGGCCTTATGTCACTTCCAAAAGATCCTGCTATACCACGCCTGGGCATATACCCAGAGGATTCCCCACCATGTAATAAGGATACATGCTCCACTATGTTCATAGAAGCCCTATTTATACTACCCAGAAGCTGGAAAGAACCCAGGTATCCCTCAACAGAAGAATGGATGCAAAAAAATGTGGTATATCTACACAATGGAGTACTATTCAGCCATTAGAAACAATGAATTCATGAAATTCTTAGGCAAATGGATGGAGCTGGAGAACATCATACTGAGTGAGCTAACCCAGTCTCAAAAGATCAGTCATGGTATGCACTCAGTAATAAGTGGATATTAGCCTGGAAATCTGGAATACCCAAAACATAATCCACACATCAAATGAGGTACAAGAAGAACAGAGGAGTGGCCCCTGGTTCTGGAAAGACTCAGTGTAGCAATATAAGGCAAAACCAGAACAGGGAAGTGGGAAGGGGTGGGTGGGAGAACAGGGGGAGGGAAGGAGGTTTATGTGATTTTCGGGGAGTGGGGGACCAGAAAAGGGGAAATCATCTGAAATGTAAATAAAAAATATATCAAATTAAAAAACAAAAAACAAACAAATAAATAGATAGATAGATAGATAGATAGATAGATAGATAGATAGATAGATAGATAGATAGATAGATAGATAAGAAAACCAGGCCTTGAGCTCTCCAAGAGTCATTCAGCCATGGTCAATACTGGGCTATGAACCAGGAGTTTTTCAGAAACATTCTCTACTGCATGGCTGTGCATTTAGCAACACTATGTAGATTTTGAAAACAGAATAGTTTTATACTGTTTATGGTACTTTAAATACTCTTGGCCCAAAGAATGTAGCACTATTAGGAGGTATAGCTTTGTAGGAATGGGTGTGGCCTTGTTTGGAGGAAGTGTGTCACTGTGTAGGCGGGCTTTGAGGTCTCCTATGCTCAAGCTCTGCCCCGGGAGGAAATGACCCAGAAGGCAATGTGTCTTCCTAGCTGTCTTCAGATCAAGATGTAGAACTCTTGGCTGTTCTAGCAGCATGTCTGCCTGCACACATCTGTCATGCTTCCCGCCATGATGATAATGGACTGGACCTCTGAAACTGTAAGCCAGCCCCAATTAAATGTTTTCTTTATAAGACACCTTGGTCATGGTGTCTCTTCACATCAATGGCGAGCCTAAGACAAATACAAAGATTTGCTTAATTAATAAAGGTTAAAGGGTATATATAACTTGTCTTGGAATGTTGCCACACATCTATAATCCTAGCATGAGAGGCAGAGGCAAGAGGACCACAAATCTGAGAGTGTTGGATATACAGTGATGCTGTATTTTCAAAAAGTATGTTACATTATCAACTTTGTATTAATAAAGATTGAAGCACATGGGTTAATATTAAGACTTGGCATGATCTCAAGAGTTTTTATTTCATATGTTTTCATTGAAAATATTTATGAAAGCCATCCATCTGACAAGTGGTTTGTGTCTCTGAAGGGGAACAATAGTGACATAAACAGATGCCATCTTCAAAGACATTAATCTCTGTTTTCCAAAGGGTATTCCTCCCTTGGTGTCACCTGAAAGCTTATTCCAAATCCCAGATTCTAACCCTGACGGGCCTGGAACTCTCTATGTGGACAGGGGTGGCCTTAAACTTACACTGATTCACCAGCCTCTGCCTCACAGTTCTGGGATTAAAGGCATGTGTCAGCATGTGTTGGAGGCACCGGAAACTCAGAGCCCATTTACCTAGAAACCTAATAAATCCTGACCAAGATCCTGAACTTTTGGGAATCCGAAAAGCTGAAAACAGATGGTAGGCTCCAAGGTGTTCACCCTCTGAATCCAGAGCCTTTAGGCATCAGAGAAGCTTCACTATGTTGCCTTTAAAGAGGCAGGTGTCCAAGATACAGTGATGGCATTAGTTAGAAGATATGTTCATTAAGTCAAAATAAAGTGCCATTTAGGGTTTGGACCACTCTATATTAATAGTCTGTGTACCCTCTGTACTACAGAAGTAGGAGACTACCAGAGTGGGAAAGGGAAAAAGTCAAGGTTCTACCTTTATAAAGGCTCATTTCTTTCATTTCTTATTGATACTGTGTGGAAGGAACCGCAGACCAATAGTTTTGAAAACTCAACATGAAATCTCTTGAGTTTCCTTCCAGATAGTTTTAGCCTCTCCATATCATCTATGGATACCCATTTCTAGGAAGAGGGGGCAAATCTGTGCCTTCTGTCACTTGGTTAGCACAGATAACTCATGATTATAGAAAAGTTTGTCGTTAATGTTTATGGGCAATTCTGAGAGTAAACACATCACTATAGGTAAGAGGACATATTAAGTGTCGATAAAAACTTAATACACATACACACAGTGAGAATCCCATCTGGTAGAGCAATTAAAAGGAGGGACAAGAAGTCCAGAAGCAGCTGCTTGGGCTGGAATCTGTCGCTTCACCAGCCATTTTACATGGGATAAACTTTTCTGAGCTTTCTGTCTCAGTCTCCTCGCTTGTCAAGATGAAACCATAATAATGTGTGTTTAATACAATCACTACAGCGACTGAATGTGAGAACGCATACTAAACACTTCATTCCAGTAGCTAGCACAAGGTCATGCCTAACAGCCACTAACATTATGATAGCTTTATTAATTCTACATGCCCTATGTGAAAATTAAGACTCCCAGCAGAAGGTCCCAGCCATGTTTTTTCATTGTCCAAAGGCATTATTCTAGCCAGTGGGGGCATTTCCATCCTGAGTTCCCGTAGATGTCCCATCTCTAAAATTTAATGAGAAATATTGATGAGAACGCACAAGGCCCTGAAACACTCCCACACATTTAAATCCACTTCACTTCATTTGACATCCCAGAGTAGGTCACTGACACGTGGCCTGTTTACTCATTACATAGCTCTTTCTTTCTTCTTCTCTCTTTAGTGTGTTAACTTCTCCATCTCTGGATTTGGGTTTTAACTGAAGCTATCTAGAAAAGGTGTTTTTTTTTTTTCTTGAACTGTCATAAAGCAAATGAAAACATCTTTACCAGATGCCCCTAAATATAATTTGTATTGTTTAAATTATTCTTGAGGAGGCTAGAGAAATGGCTCAGCGGTTAAGAGTACTGGCTGCTCTTCCAGAGGTCCTGGGTTCAAATCCCAGCAACCACATGGTGGCTCGCAACCATCTGTAATGCAATCTGATACCCTCTTCTGGAATGTGTGAAGACAGATCAGTCAAATGCTTCACAATAAATAAACACACTTTTTAAAATAAATTATTCTTTCTTGACCATCCTTATGTAAACTAATTTTTTTGATATTACAAGATTATTTCCTTAGAAACTTTGAGAATTTTGTTTGAGGCAAATAACATAACTCCAAATGTCTAATGCTGTGTTTCTATTGTATGTGATACTTCAAAATGTGGTATATTTACACAATGGAATACTACTCAGCAATTAGAAACAATGAATTCACAAAATTTTTAGGCAAATGGTTTGATCTGGAAAATATCATCCTAAGTGAGGTAACTCAATCACAAAAGAACACACATGGAATGCAATCTCTGATAAGTGGATATTAATTAGCCCAGAAGCCCTGAATACCCAAGGCACAAATTGCATAACAAATAACTCCCATGAAGAAGTATGTAGAGGGTCCTGATCCTGGAAAGGATTGATCTAGCATGGGAAGGGAATATAAGGACAGAGAAAAAGGAGGGAGGTGATTGGAGAAGGGATGGAGAGAAGAAGGTTTATGGGACAGGGTTTATGGGGAGGGGGGATCCAGGAAAGGGGAAATCATTTGGAATGCAAGCAAATAATATAGAAAATAAAAATATTAAAAAGAAAAAAAATATGTTACCTCTTATTTCTCCAATCTCTAGATCTCATCTCCCTCCACCACTTACCTCTCAGTACACACACATGTTTATGTTACATTATACTTTCAGCCAAAAAAAAAAAAAAGAGTTTCTAAGAGAAAAATAAGTGACTTCTCCTGATAAATACAAAAGTTGGAATAAAATCAAAAATGATAGAGGCTACATTTCTCTCATGGTTGGTTGGTTGGTTGGTTGGTTGGTCAGTCATTTGGTTAGTTGGTTGGTTGGTTTGGGGTTCTACTGTTTTGTTTTATTCCCAGGTATTGCTTGCTAGGTAAATGCCCTACCACTGAGCCTCAGCCCATCTCCCACTTCAAAATGAAAGAAATTTAAATAATGTGAAGGAACACACTTTTATTTATTCATTTTATTTATGTATGTATGTATTTATTTGTATCCCTTTTATTCCAGTCCTAGGAAGACTGAGGTAGAGGATTGATGGTTCCAAGGTGGCTGAGATTTATATTAAGACAGTCTCACAAACAATGTAGACAACTTGTGATAAATAATTCCCTTAATCATATAGATAAATCTCTTAACCAGGCTTCTTACTTTCAAGTGTTAAACATAAAAGAATAATAAATACTTTTAGGGACATAAATCTTAATTATTCTGTCTGGTTTATTATTATTAATAATAATAATAATAATAATAATAATTGTGGCAGGCAGGAGAGCTGTCCCCACCCTTCACAGGCTGCAGCACTAGGAAGAGCAGACCCTGCATCTCACCTGGGTAGCATAGTAGAGCTGTGCTGGTGGAGAGAACGAGTGAACCAGCACTATCCGTTGCTGGCTGCAGAACTTGGGTGAGTAAGCTGGGCAGTGCTGGAGACCTTGCTCTGGTGGTGTGAGTATGGGAGAGCTGGTGGGTTAGCCAACTCAGCTCCCATCCAGGCCCAGATCTTGGGATTTGAGTTGACTCGCCCTGTCTCACCCTATCTATGAACTGCTGGGCCACATGAAAGGACTGGTCCTATAGACCCAAAGCTTCAGGATCTCCATGACATAGGACAATAACAGACTATCCAAGAGGAGTCCAGGTGAGGATCCAGTCTTGATAGTGGAGCAGAAGCCAGAGGCCTCAAACCAGACCAATGACTCACTGCAGTGAATATGTGCAAGTAAAGTTATATGGTCAAAGGGTATACTGTGGGACATACTATGACACACTGCAGTTTCCACTGCAAGATTGTTTGTTTGTTTGTCTGTTTGTCTGTCTGTCTTTTGCTGCTTTCTTTTCTTTTGGTGGTGGAAGGTTGCATGGATAGAGGACAGGTACAAAGTGATGGGGAGATGAGTGGGATTGTGGTTCATGATGTGAAATTCACAGAGAATCAATAAAGACATTTAAGAAAAGAAATAAAAAATACAAGATTGTTTTATAATATAAAAATGAGTAGAATTTATGCAATGTTAACTGGATCAAGTACAAAAATATAAGGGTCAGGCATGGTGGTAAACATGTCTTTAACCTAGGGAGACAGAGGCAGATGGATTTCTGTGAATTTGAGGACAGCTTTGTCTAAATTGCAAGTTCCAGGCCATCCATGACTACATAAAGAAACAGCATCAATAATAATAATAATAATTATAATAATAATAATAAATAATATAGTAGTAGTAGTACTTTGCACATAGCTAAAGCTCACTCAAATTGAGTCTTTTAACTAGGAAGCAGAAGTAGGAATTGTGAACTAGACAAAAATGCACAAAAACTGATAGTAGCCAACGCTCTTCACACAAGCCTGTCATCCTAGCTACTTGGGAGGCTGAGTCAAGAAGGTCAAACTTTCAAAGCTTGACTAACTACAGAAGTCTCAAGGCCTGCTAGGCTCACTACTGAGACTTTCTCTCGAAATAAAAAGGGCAGCTCCACCTAGTGGTAGAGAGACACTCAAAAGTTGGGTTGTTTCTTCACAGTTGAGATCCCTAGTCCCTACCCATGGGCACTCAAATCTTAGAAATCTTGGGCCAAGCCTGCTATATTAAATTTGAGAATATCCCTCTAGGGATTAAAGTATTTACTAAAAAGCTCACTTTCAATAGACTGAGCGGCATATGTTCAATTCCAACCTTGCCTAATCGCTCTATAATTCACCTATAAATTCATTTCTAAATATATTTCCCTTTTATCTAAAATAAGACAGACAGAATTGGGTTAGATTTCTGAAAGAAAGCTAATTATTAACCCCACAAAGTAAAATAGCTCATCACAGATGTGTTTGTACACAGATAAAAATCTAGGGAAATACGCAAGTGCTCAGTTCTTTAAAGATGGCTTTATGAGAAATATAGACTTAGAAGATTCTTGATTTTTCACTTTCAAGATTAAATATAGAAGAAATTCCCCCTAGGACACGTTCCTACTGATGTAATTACCCAGATTCAAGGATGGAAGGAAGTGTCAGTTTGCTTAGAAGTGACAGTAGGAGGGGTGGCAAACACAGGTAGAGATTTATGGCAAAATCTGAACTAAATGACCTGCTTTCAGTTATTTAAAAAAAAGCTCATTAAATAATGCAACCTTCTTTTTATTTTTTTTTAACTGAAATAGAATTGAGTCATGTTTTCCTCCCTTTCCTCCCTCCATCCCCTCCCAGATACCCTCTCTCTAACCCTATCATATCTCCCACTCTCAAGGTCATAGCTTCTTTTCCTGTGATTATTATTGCTACATACATATATATGTATGCGTGTACGTATGTGTATACACAAATATAAATAAACGGCTAGATCTATATTTATTACTGATGTGTAAGTGGTTTCAGAGCTGACCACTGTGCACTAGATATCCAGAAAAGGGGCCAGTCACTGGGAGAGGCTAATTCTCTGTCTCCTAACAGTCATTAGTTGCCTACAGTTCTAGGAGCAGGACCCCTGAAATGCTCCCCCTTCCACATTGTCTTGGTAAAGGTTTCACTGCTGTGAACAGACACCATGACCAAGGCAACTCTTTTAAGTACAACATTTAATGGGGCTGGCTTACAGGTTCAGAGGTTGCGTCCATTATCATCATGGTGGGCAGCATGGTGGCATGCAGGCCCACAGGGAGCTGGAGAAGGAGCAGAGACTATGTTCTGCAGGCAGTGAGGAGGAGGGTCTCTTCCACACTAGCTAGAGCTTGAGCCTAGGAGACCTCAAAGCCCTCGTACAGAGTGACACACTTTCTACAACAAGGCCACACCTATTTCAACAAGGTCACACCTTTTAGTAGTGCCACTTCCCATGGGCCAAGCATATTCAAATCACCACAATGTCCCTTGATATTCTTTTTGTCTTCTTTCTACAGCTATTTCCAGAAGAGAGTGCCTCACACTAGACTTCTGTACTCTGGCTCTTACAGTGTTTCTTCTTTGAAGCTCTCTGAGCCATAGATGCAGGAGCTATGGTGTAGATGTAGCCATCAGTGCTGGGCTCCCGACATTCCATCCATCTCTGCGTTGTGTCCAGTTATGCTTTCTGTGATGATCTCAATTTGCTTTAAGGGGAGGCTTCTTTAATGAGTAGCTATATTTATCTGTGGGTATAAGGATAAAATCTGGAATGTAGTAAGGAACTGTGCTGGTCTAGCAAAGTGTTGGCAGTGAATTCTTTTCTAAGGTTCACGACGTCAGTAAGCCCAGGATGTTATTTTCCAGTACTACACATGATTTCCTTACTGGTGATCAAGCCTTCAGTCTAATTAGAGGGCTTCTGATTGCCACCAACATGTAAGCGTCCCTTATTGTGCCTCTATGCAACCTTCTTTAAAGAGAATCCCAGGAATAAAAGGAAGTAGATTTTACAAGTGTAAAATAGCATCTGTTTAGTTGGCCACACTGTCAGACTTCCAAGTCACCACTGCAATACCTTCAAAGACAAAAAGACCCCCTCAAAAAAAAAAAAAAAAAAAAGATAACCAAACCAGCACCAAAATCTTTAGAGAATCCCAGAAACAGCCAAGCCAACATGAGGCTTAAGACTTTTTTTTTTCTTTTGGTTTTTTTGGATTTGTTTTTTTCGAGACAGGGTTTCTCTGTATAGTCCTGGCTGTCCTGGAACTCACTCTGTAGACCAGGCTGGCCTCAAACTCAAAAATCCGCCTGCCTCTGCCTCCCAGAGTGCTGGGATTACAGGCGTGTGCCACCACCGCCCGGCTGAGCTTTAAGACTGAAAGAGCAAGCCTGGCTCTTCTCTGGATGTCTGGTCTGCCAGAACTCTCCCCCATGAAGATGTAGGCTTTAGACCTGTTAGGCTCCATCAATCACATGAGCTATTCCAGTTCTCAGCCAGCCCCCCACTAATTCAGTGGGAACCTGTCTTTATTTATATTTCATCTCAACAAAGAGCTATTAGAAGTAATACACCTATAGTGACATTTAATAGAAGGTAATATTTCTGCAGCCTGTTCCCTGAAGTAAGACATGGCTTGCCTGCAATCGTAAGAATTAACAGTCACTGTAATTGTCCGTAGCTCTGTAATAAAAAAGAGGCTACATTTTTTCACTGTCGCAATTCAGCAGCCATAGGGTTCTTATTAGATTAAACTCAGTATTTATCTCATGAATATCACTGTGTGTTAAGAATTGTCCTCACAAAATAGATGAAATTCTCAGTTACTGCATTCTAATATTTTATGAGTAGTCATTTGGGCATCAATTACATTTTGTACAGAGTTTTTGAACGTTTTAAAATTCCCTTTGACGATGTAAGTCCAATGTTTGGTATCCATGCCATATTGGTAGGTTTAATGGTTGTAGAATTCACTTGAATTACTTAAAAAATATATTGATACAATTCCCACACCTAAAGCTGAAGAGTCACTGTAAAAGAAGGAGACGGAAGACTTTAAGAGCCAGTGGATGGGGGAGTTACCGTGAGATTGTGCTTCCTAGAAACATCAGCAGCTACACCCATTAAGTTTCATGAAGATAACTGTGTAAACGTGTTCTGTACAAGGACTACAACAGACATTCTGACCTGGAAGGAGGCGGGGAACCCTGGAGGCCTCAGTCCTACACTAAGAACTACAGAAAGCCGTGGAACACTCAGAGAAGAAGAAATCATTTTCTCCAGAGCAGAGCATACAGTTAGTTATACAATACTGAATGGTTAGCCCCCAAAACAAACATGCAAGTAACATTGTACAGACTGAGCAGGTTGTAGTTATGTATCTAGAATTATGTATATGAATATACACACATGTATATAACAACAATTAATGAAAAAAGGACATTATCTCACAGATAGCAAGGCAGAATGTATGAGTGGATTTGGAGGGGGAAAGGGTGAAGGGGGAATGATATACTATATCTTAATGCATATGTATTGATATATGTATTTATTGATGCTGCGTTTGGTGGCACTCACCTTTAATCTCAGTACTTGGAAGACAGAGACATGACAATGTCTTAAAGTTTGAGGCCACTTAAATGTGTGTGTGTGTGTGTGTGTGTGTGTGTGTGTGTACATGCGCACTAAAAATCAACAGTAAAATTGAGATTTTTAGTGAGGGGGCAACTGGCAGAACTTTGGTAACATCAGATGAAAATAATAAAATCTATACAGACCTTGATTTTAATGAACTTTATCTGAATTTCAGGGTTTTTTAAAATTGTCATTTTGTCTCTGTTGGAAACCACAGATGTCATTTAACATTACAATTTCTATCATGGCATACTTACCAAGTTCATCCCCTTGTCATTTCACTGAAGTTATGACAACTAATAGACCCACCAGAAGAGCGTGTGACTTAATGCCTTAGTAGAGTTCACATTTCATTACATCACAGTTTTCTAATTTATCACAACTTTGTAGCATAAATGTTTCCTCTGTAATCCTATGAATTGTATACGAGAAAACTGAAAAGATGGTTTTGAAAACAAAAGCTATAGCCTATATCTGATTCTTCTAAAAAGTCTGAGGCTGGACTTACCACATAAGGGCCTTTGCTGCCAAACATGACAATCTCAGTTCTGCCAGGTCTTGAGGGCCTGAGTTTGATCCCCAGAAAATACATGGAGAGGTAAAATAATCCATTCCCACAAGTTGTCTGCCAAGATCCAAAAAACCTGCAGAGGCTTGAGTTTCGTGTGTGTGTGTGTGTGTGTGTGTGTGTGTGTGTGTGTGTATGTGTGTTTTACATAAATTAATTCTTTTTGTGGGGGGTTGGTTTTTGGATTTGATTTTTTCAAGACAGGGTTTCTCTGTATAGCCCTGGCTGTCCTGGAACTCACTCTGTAGACCAGGCTGGCCTCGAACTCAGAAATCTGCCTGCCTCTGCCTCCCAAGTGCTGGGATTACAGGCGTGTGCCACCACTGCCCGGCTGCCACATAAATTAATTCTTAAATGAAAGGGTTCCAATATCAATTTATGTACACACATACACATCAAATTCCCACAGAGGATGGTGGTGTAGCTCATTGGTAAAGCACTTACGAAGCACGCACAAGGCCCTGGCTTCACTCTCCAGCGTCTCACACACACAAAATCCCATACAACGTGTAGAATTCTAAACACATTTTCCCCCAACAAGAGAGGTGGAGAGATGGAGACAAAATACAAAGGGGAGGTCAAAAAGATAGGTGGGACAACGTAAAACACAGAAGCGGTATGTTCTAGTTCGCTTTTCTGTTGCTCCGATAAAACACTGACCAAAGCCATCTTGGAGATGAGTGGGTTTATTTGGTTTACAGATTACAGTCCATCCTAAAGGCAAGCCAGACAGGAGCTCAAGGCAGGAACTTGGAGGCAGTAACTGAAGCAAAGACCCCAAAAGAGCCCCGCTTGGTGGCTGATCCCAGACTCAGGGTCAGTGACCTCGCTAGTACAAGCCGGGCTCACCCATCTAGCGGCTCACCCCAACATGAGCTGCACCCACATTTCTTGGTATTAAATGAACACCATGTCTTTCCCCCACCATTCTTATCCTATTTTCTTTCCTAAAAAGCAGCCCACATGAGTGGTCAAGCCCATGGCATGCAGTTGAGCTAAGTCACCCCAGCACCTTAGCAGGGATGGTCTAAGATGGGTCTGGCCATTTCTTCCCTGTCCACTGTAAGCCTAGGACTGACATGAGCTCCCTCTGCCCTGGAAATGTGGCCACCTTGCTCCTTCATTCTACAGCCACATTTTGCAAATAGCCTTCAATTCAACGCATCTCAAATCATCCCGTTTAGAGGGACCACTCATTTCCTCCTGGGACCGGTACTGATTCATTCACCAAATTAAGTCTTTCAACCTTCCCATATCAAATGCCTTCCTCTGACTCTATTTTTTATTATATTTTTCTTTACATGTCTGTGTCTCAAACGGTTTTTAAATGACAGAGCAATAACTGTCTATCTGAGTCCCCAGTTCCAAGCAAACACTCTCTCATATATAATAGGTGTTTAATAAAAGTTGATTGAATACATATGTAAACAAATGATATCAATTATAAAGGTCATTCTCAGCATAAATAACTGTTTAATTCGGTTACATTGGCCTTCAGCATTACATTTTTGCCTCATGTAAAGACTTTGAGCTTTAAATTTGACTAAGGAACTAGGAAAGAATTGTACGGACTTTATCACCTCAGGCAACAATGTATTTTCATAACAGTTTTATGACACAACACATATTACTTTTAAAAAATGCAATTGTCTCCTTGTATCAAATGGCATTTGCTTTTCATCTTTGTAATTTCCTCCACAGAAATCTAAGAGTTCAGAGGGCATCAGAGAACATAAGGAACTAACAATTTCATTTTCTGTTCAAAATTAAATATTTTAATAGATTGCCAAAAGCAAATCCCTATTTATATTTTTCTTATTATTTTGCTCGGTCAAATATTTGCTGTGGATTTTAAATGACAGATCTCATTCTCAGAAAATGATTACATCGATTTAATTAGATTGTAGCCTCTGGGGTCACCCCTTCTACATCTAAGAAGTTTGGAGCAAAAAAGAAAGAAAGATTCTGAAATCAAAAGAGGCACCGCGTGCAGACACCTGGCCTGTGTTCCTGCATCACTTCTCTATGAGATGCGCTAACGCTTCTCTTGTAATTAAGCTTGAAATTTTTGCTTGACAATGGATTTGGGAAATAGTTGAAGAGTTGAGTAGTTCTGAATTTTGTCTCTCTTGTTCTCTCAAATCATTTAGTTTTCACGGATACATATTAGCTATTCATAGCTAACAGATTTTAGTTTGTGTATAGCTCCTTTAAAATCATATGAAGAGCATCATACCACAGATACTATTCTGTTACTTGGACTTTCCCCCAGGGCTGCTTTCCGGGTTTGCACACATTAGTAACTAAATGTAAAGCTCATTCTTTCCCACGGAGCAGATGGACAGTGCCAGTGGCCTCCCCAAAACCATGCCCCATTCTTTAAGGGAAGCATAGGATGCTTTCTACACAATTGTGTGCACTACAAGGCTAGCCAGTGTTTCCCAGGCATCCGACAGCCATGTCTAGCTGTCCACACAGCTCTCACTGCTGAGATGAAAGTGCAGTCTGTTGAGAACTGCTCTGGACTCATCTATACCCCCTTGCTTCTTTCCTTTTCATCTTTCCTGGTCAAAAGTGAAGATGTAATTCACACTGGCGGGGCAGCCATCTTGTGACCGTAAGGAAAGAAAGTCCATGTACCTGTGGCAACGTGTTATATAAAGAAGCTTGGAGTCCTTTTGATATTTTGGTTGGCCTAAAAAGGCATGCATTTCATTCTGATATCTTCACATATATTGTTATATTTGCTTATATTCATTACTTTCACTGTCTTCCCTGTCCCTCCTCTCTCTCGTAATGATAACCTTCCTTTCCACAAATAGGTCACCAATCTGCTTTTATCACTGAGAGATGTGTAAATTTGTCCTTTATCTCAGCTATTACGTATTATGTAATTACAATAATATTATGAGTGTGCAGGTGGCTCTGTCTCAAGAAGTTTGTATTCTTTTTTTATTCAATATATTCTTTATTTTTTTTATTCGATATATTTTTTATTTACATTTGAAATGATTTCCCCTTTTCTGGACCCCCACTCCTGAAAGTCCCATCAGTCCCCTTCCCTCCCCCTGTTTTCCCACCCAACCCTTCCCACTTCCCTGTTCTAGTTTTGCCCTATACTGCTTCACTGAGTCTTTTCAGAACCAGGGGCCACTCCTCCATTCTTCTTGTACCTCATTTGATGTGTGGGTTATGTTTTGGGCATTCCAGTTTTCTAGGTTAATATCCACTTATTAGTGAGTGCATACCATCTTGACGGCCTCTTGAAGCTTCTGGACTTCACGATAAAAGAGAAAAGTAAAGTTTATATTCTAGTGATGGTAGATAATTCTAGACAGATTTATTAATCTATACAAATGGAATGCAGTCAAGAAATACACCATTTGTGTATCCATTTATCCATTCCATTACAGTGAGCTGTAAGCCTCACACTTTTGTAGTTGTGACCAGTACTGCAAAGAGTACTATTCCACAGAAAACTTCTCTGAGATTTGCCAACTCTGTTTATTAGAAGACCGGTATACCTGTAGCTAGTCAGCTATGGAGAATAGCTTAAAACTTCCAGAAAATCTTATCAGGTCTCATTTTCACAACCTTTGTACTAAACAGGCTCTGTGTGATTTGTTCTGTTGAGAAGACCACTTCTGCATTGTAATAGCTTTCTCTTTCTTTGAGGTGGGATGACTATGACTGCCAAACTCCTGCACTCAACTAATCCTCCTGCCTCACTTTGCCAAGTAGCTTATACCACAATTCAAATGATGTTGATCCTACTACCGGGCAGTGGTGGCGCACGCCTGTAATCCCAGCACTCTGGGAGGCAGAGGCAGGCGGATTTCTGAATTCGAGGCCAGCCTGGTCTACAGAGTGAGTTCCAGGACAACCAGGGCTACACAGAGAAACCTTGTCTCAGAAAAAAAAAAAAAAAAACAAAAAACAAAAAAACAAAAAAACAAAAAAAACAAAAAAAAATGATGCTAATCTTTTTTTTTCTTGCTTTTTAATAGCATTTTGGCTATTTCCAAATTAATTCATGAAAAAAAAATAGGAATTTATGAGTCATTCCCACTGTCTTTGCAAATAAAAAAGAAAACTTCCACTCTGGAGCAATGAGCTGTGATCTTCACGTGGGGAGTTTACTGTGGCCATCTCTTCACTGCTGACGCCTACTGAGATTCTGACGAGGCATAAGATGGGAATCGCTAGTTATTTTTCACCTTGTAACTTTTATAATTTTTCACTTTGTTTTTTTTTATATTTTTACTGTATAATAGACATCATTGTGATGTTATATAAAATATGGAGACATTGTTAGCTGCCCAAAGTCAGACCACTAAGAAAGAAATAGAAGAAGAGCAGAGGTTTCAGACTTTTAAAGAAGGGCTGATGAGATAGCTCTGTTAGTGAAGTGTTTGCCTGCCTGGCACAAGAACCTGACTTTAGTTCTCAGAACCCACATTTTTAAAAAAGAGTAAGTTAAAGTCTGGCACGGTGGCATGCCCTTGTAATCTCAGCACTGGGGAAGAAAGACAAGAGGATTCCTGATGCTTGCTCAAGCAGTAAGAGACCCCAAGCCAGTGAGAGATTCTGTTGTACCCTGAGGAATAGCACTTGAGGTCGTTCTCTGACCTCCACAAGTCTATGCACATGAATGCACAGTCTATGCACATGAATGCACACACACATACACACACACACATACACACACACACACATACACACACACACATACACACACACACACACATACACACACACACATACACACACACACACATGCACACACACACACACACACACACACACACACACACACAAATGCACAGCCACAGCCACACTCAGATATGAAAAGAGTCCATGCATACTCACACATGGAAAGAGAGACTTTGACTCTAAAGTCTGCCTGGTTTTTGTTATATGGTGGCAATTCTGGTTTTTATTTCCACATCCCCTGTGTCCAGAGAAAAAGATATGAACTCCTTTAGAAAAGGGAGCAAATAAAATTGAAAGAAACCATCTTCTAAATTATGAAAATAAACACTACAGATATTCGTACTGATTTTCAAGTGTGGTACTGAATATTAGACGTATTTAAGAAAAAACTCTTGATCACGAAAAATATGAGGTATAAAGAAGTTCAAGAAAGATTGGATTTCACCAGAGAAATGTTCTATAATTGCTACTTGGATACAATTTTAATTTTTATAGGTTAAATGAATACAAGTGATCCATTTACTTTTAAAGAAGTTAGTGGTACTTTTTGCTCATGAAGTTCTCCTTGCAGAATTAATTGAAATTGGTTCGGCTATGAGTACTCTCAGTTGATTTGGGGACTGGCTCAAGAGTCATGAGCCAGGAATAATCATGAACTTCTGAGTACCGAGTTTTCTAGCAGGGTAGCGTTGGGATTGGTGTGTTGCATTTTGTTTAGCATCTTCATTAATGATCTGAAAGAAGGAGAAAATAGCAGGCTAATGAAATTCACAAATGCTAATACGTGTGGCATTGCAAACACTGTCAAGTATTGTTAAGTTATCCAGGGAACCTACAGAAGTAAGGATAGCCAGATTCAAACAAATCACCTCAAATGCAGCATAGACAAATGGGGGCTGGAAGCACGACGTAGGTGGGTGATTTGGGGAAAGAAGTTTCTGGAAAGAAAAGGTACTTACTAAGAGACTTCCTAAGCATTGTTCCTGAAAAAGACAAGGAATTAGAAGGAAAGGCTAGTTAGGGCTTACATTGTGTGGGATGACTGAGAAAAATTTCTATAGTTTACTGATATGAGAGAAAGCAGAATTTGGAATAAATAAAATATATCTGAGATTCAAATCTCCCATCTGATTCAGACACCACCACTCCATCCAACCCAATTTTACACCACTAAGATGAAACTAATAATACCCACCCACCTCACCTGGTTAGGCAGTGTATGGGGCTGGGGGGTGGGAGGGGAGGCATATAACAGGAATGAATGCAGGAGATTTTTCTGTGCCCCCACAGAGGTGGCTCACAGACTCCAGAAACTCAGCTGACAGGGATGAGGCTGAATACAGAGAGCGTATATTCAACATGACCAAGATCTAAGTAAGAGTAATGGAGTGGAATTAAGAATCAGAAAGTGGAAGCTTTAGATCAGGGGGAAAGTTTCCTTGACACGTCAATTAGGCATTAGCAGAATATTCATACAAGGGGAATAGTAAGTGAATCACCTCTTAAAATATTTTAAATTAACAGGATAATGGTTCAAAAAGTTTATCATTAGTGGGGGGAAATGTCCTGCTGACTTTCTCGGGGGCTCTAATGCCTTTGATAATAATTCTCACACCGCCATGTTTCAAAACTGTCTAAAAGGTTCTAAAACTGTAATAGAATAATTGACCTTTTTCGTTAAATTCTCACTAAAAATCCCTAATAAGTCATTGAGCAGAAGTTTTGTGGAGTTGAATGTCTTTTCCTCCCATAAATTATTTCTAAACACTTTTGAATCTATTACTTCCATATGTGATTGTCTCTGATGTTTCTCACACTCATGTATGTCTGTTAAAGGACTTTTCCTGGGGAGACATGACTATTGATTCATGCAGAGAGGGTGCCACAACACACCAAAGAAATAATTCTACACAAGTGTACCTTGGCAAACCAATGAGTTTAGTTTATGGGGGTTACTTATAGAAATGTAACGATGAGGAGCTATTGACATAAAAAACAGACAGCTAAAAGTTACTTGCCTCACTAAAAGTTCCATCTTACCATGAATGAACCCTTCCCCCCCCAAAAAAAAGCTGCATCTCTGGAAATCCCTCCCCAACTTGGTGGTACCTCCACCAAAGAATCTCCCCTCCTCAGCAATTGCTTATTGCTTACACAATCTTGTTAGGGCAGATTTGTGAATCCTGTTGTTTCCATGAAGTCCTTGAGCCTTGTAAGATTCATTAACTTCCTGAGTCTTCTCAGTTTCCCTCCAGCAGGGGATGTTTCAACTTGGTGGAAATAGCTATGCAGCAATTACATTATCACTGCATCAGCTACTTTTCTGTTCCTATAATAAAACACCATGATGAAACGCAACATCTGGAGGGTAGGAGGGAACATAGTAACACATGGCAGAAGGAGAACTTACCTCCTCAACTGTTGAGCATAAAGCAGAGAAGGCCCCCCACTGAAAGTGGTGTGAGGCTTTTAATCTCAAAGCATGCCCTCTCCCCAGATGCCCCTCCTCCAGTAAGACTACATCACCTAAACAGTGCCATCATCTGGGGACCAAGTGCACAAATGCCCAAGACTATGGGGGACATTTCTTAATCAAACAACCATCATCATATAATTCATCTGAGTTTCATAACATTTTTTAAATAAATGATAATTTTAGATGCTCCAACTCCTACCAAATTATGAAATTCTCCACATTGGAAAAATTATACCTGAATCTGAAATGAGACAATCTTGCGTAGGTTAGATCACTAGTATATTACAAGCAAGAACCACAAGAAGCATCTGAGAGTAAAAGCAGGCATCTGACTCATGTGCCAAATATCTTCAAAAATAGCTATATCATCCACTGTGTCTTCAAATATACATACATTGTCCACTGTGTGCCCACACTATGAGGCCTGATGGCTAATGATATCAATTTAAACTTGAGTTGCTAACCATGATATCTTACATTCTGCTGAGAAAGATACTTTCTAAAGGCATAAATACATGCAAACATAATCCACTCTCTGATATAAACAGAAGAAAATTAAAGAAATAGGAGGTAGAAATAGGAGATGGAGCAATTATCTCTTGGTAAATGACGTTTGGTGAAAGACTTTTAAAAAGTAAAAGAAGCAACTAGATCAGAAAAATCATATCCCAAGAAAAGAGAAACAAGCACACCACCACCGCCAGGCACCCTGCTGCAGCTCCTGTGAATTTCAGGAGCAGCAACCATGCATGAAGAATGATTTAGCCAGAAACCAGAGGATGCTCATGAGCAGTGGTAAAGGCAGCAATAGTCAGATCCTTCAGAGCTGGGAAGGCCAGGGAAAAGGCTAGGAAAACAACAAAGATTAGAGGAGACTGTTGGAATGCGGTAGTCAAAAGAATAGTGTATGGTAAACACTGCCTTGGGGAACTGTGAGAGAGACTCCAGGAGAAAAGGCAGGGGGCCTTTTAACTCTGGTGCATTTTGTTCCCTGGATTGTTCTTAGACATACCTCCTGTGTTAAACATTTACATTCTGTTTATAAGACCTGCTTACTCTTGTTGGATGTCAGATCATAACAATAGAACCCAATCTGGTCAGTGTACCCTGAATCTGGATATAATCTTTCCTAGATATCATCTATAATATGAGCCAAGCAGTTGGGTTTAAATTGGTCATCCTTAGAAAGTCTAGGAAAGGGCTTCTGTGTTAATAGTTAGCACATGCTTACTAACATATATTTATGTTTTGCAGTTCGTGTTTTTCTGCACTCAAACAACCTTCCTTGGACCATTGCTTTCTTTGGTACAGTCATGTGTAAAAGTATACTGAACTGAAGTAAGATTGTCTACAGCATCCGACTGTAGTCTGTCCCATTCTGGGGCCCTCATATCCTAGGTCTAGCAGAAAAGATATGCTCAGGTTCCTGGAGTCAACAGAGAACTGTAAGTTTTTAGTATACTGCTTTGGCTCCTGGAAGATCACATAAGTGCACCCACCTAGGAACTGTCTTTGGATCCACTAATGAAACACACACACACACACACACACAAGCTTATTTTTAAATGCCTTGGCTACCTTAAAGGCCAGGCACTCCTAAACCTTCCCCTGCTACCCCATACCCAATCAGGAGAGTGGCCAGTAGCCACTTACCCAAATCTCACATGGCTGGTTGACCTTATCTCCAGGTCACACACACATACACACACACACACACACACACACACACACACACACACACACAAGCTTATTTTTAAATGCCTTGGCTACCTTAAAGGCCAGGCACTCCTAAACCTTCCCCTGCTACCCCATACCCAATCAGGAGAGTGGCCAGTAGCCACTTACCCAAATCTCACATGGCTGGTTGACCTTATCTCCAGGTCACACACACATACACACACACACACACACACACACACACACACACACACAAGCTTATTTTTAAATGCCTTGGCTACCTTAAAGGCCAGGCACTCCTAAACCTTCCCCTGCTACCCCATACCCAATCAGGAGAGTGGCCAGTAGCCACTTACCCAAATCTCACATGGCTGGTTGACCTTATCATCTCCTGCCTCTATTGTGTCCCACCCTTCTTCTCTGAGTCATGGCAAATCGGCTCCATTCCTCTCTGCATCCTACCCTTGAAACCCCAAGTGTCCTACCCCAGTCATTGGCCATTGCCATCTTTACTGATCAATCAAAAACCAATTAGGCATAAGGACCTTCAGCATCTGGACATGAAGATTCCCGATTGAATCAAAGCATTAGACCCAATCTCCAACAGAGAGCAGGCCTGGCATCTCATATTTAAGTCTGTCTGCTCTTCAGAAAATAGATCTTATTGGAGTCAGGTAAAGGAAAATGGAGGAGAAATTAGAAACATGTTGTAGTATGACAGGCAATGGTAGAAATAAGGACCCAAGAGATGTAAGCAGGACTTAAGGCTCAGAAGCCCTTTGAAGATGACTTTGCAGTAGACTTGGCAGATGTGGTATATGAGGTGCGGAGGAGGAGGGTGTTTGTGAGAGGTCCTGGAGGTAGTGTCTGTAAGGGAACTGCAATGCTAGCCCACACAAGGATGTGTGTGCGTTGGGTTTGTTGGGAGAATAGATGATGTGACATGAGATACTATTGCTGCTCCTTAGATGGCCTTCATATACCTCTGTCCCTCAACTTCCTCAATTCAGCTGATACGTGAAACGTGAACAGCTCTCAGGTGTTTGTTTTGTTTTGTTTTTTGTTTTTCTAAAATCTATGTATCAGTCAGGAATCTATGTATCAGTCATGTATCCAGGCATTCATTCTACATGGATACTTCAAAATCTGCCCTCCCACCACACCAAGCCCAAGTTTACTATCAATCTATTCAAGAATCTCTCAACATCCTCTCCAACCAGCAGGACACTAGAGCCCTCCATCTTGAATGAGTGCTTCCATGGAGATTTATGTTTTGTTAATGGGACAAGAGGACTGAATTCTATCCCAGATGCTCCCTCATGCTTCCTCCTCCTGCCAGAGTTTCCTATCTGGGGAAAAAAAACTTTAAGAAATGATGAAGGGTTTTGGTTTTTGTTTTGGTTTGTTTGATTTGTTTTTGGTTTGTTTTGGTTTTTTAATGGGACTTGAGAAATGATGCAGCCATTAAGACTATCTAGTGCTTTTCCTGAGGTCCTAGGTTCAATTCCCAGCACCCACATCAGGTAGCTCACAACTGCTGTAATTCTAGTTCCTACACATACTACACTTAAATTCACTCGGGCACACATGTGTAAATAAGTCAACAAATCATCTTTTCTTAAAAAGAAAGAAATGAGGAAGAGTCGTCTTCACCATTAAAATATACCTTATCTGACTTCAGATTTTTCTTAAAACTTAGACAAGAAACCTCTTTAGGAAAGAAACTGAGTCATTTCATGTTGATGTGGAGACATATAAGACTTGCGTTGAACTGGAAGAAGTCTGGATTATCCAAATGGTAGTGAGAGGAGCAAGTTCTCTGAGAGCAACAGAAATAACAAGGACTGAGCAGGGAATGCTCTAGCTTAACCTTTGGGAGGAGAGGAAAGGGTGGCCGCAGGGGGCATACCTGGGCCGTGCTCACTTTCACTTGGCCCACCTCAGAGAGCTGAATGGGGATGCACGGTGAGAAAGAGGGGCCTAGTCAATAGAAATGACTATGTTCAAAAAGAAAAAAAAAAAAGGCCTGGCGGTGGTGGCGCACACCTTTAATCCCAGCACTTGGGAGGCAGAGGCAGGCGGATTTCTGAGTTCGAGGCCAGCCTGGTCTACAGAGTGAGTTCCAGGACAGCCAGGGCCATACAGAGAAACCCTGTCTTAAAGGGCGTGGGGGGTAAGACTGGGCTGAAGAGATGTCTCAGTGGTTAAGAGCACTAACTGCTCTTCCAGAGGTCCTGAGTTCAATTCCCAGCAACCACATGGTGGCTCACAACCATCCATAATGAGAACTGACACCCTCTTCTGGTGTGTCCAAAGACAGCTACAGTATACTTACATATAATAATAAATATATCTTGGTACGGAGCGAGCAGAGGTCCTGAGTTCAATTTCCACCAACCACATACTAGCTCACAACCATCTGTACAGCTACAGTATACTCATATATATAATAAATAAATAAATCTTTTTAAAAAATAATAGAGTAAGACTTCTTCTCCCATCTCTCAAGAAGAAAAATGAGCATCAGAAATTGGGTAGATTTCTCAGGGTAAGGGATGAAAGCATAAATGTCAGTCGGAGTCTGAAGCAGTGTTGGTTGCGGAAAAGGTGCCAGCAGCCTGGAGGTGGCCAGTACAGGATAAGCAAACTGATCCATAAAGTCACAAGCTTAGCTGATAGGTCAGGGCTAGGAAAAGAGCAGGGACCAGTCTGGAGATTCATCTGAAAGGTAGCGAAAGTCCACAGAAAAGATGTGACTAGTAGCTGAGTTGATCTCTGAATCCTCAGCATGAATTTTTCCAGATTTTATCTCTATAAATTGAAAGTAGGAGAAAAGGTAGTATAGTAGTGGCCAGTGGAAGTGGTATTGACGCGGCAGGAGGTTGTATTGATGGTGATGGTGGTGGCAGTGGTGATAGTGGTGATGATGGTGATAGTGGTGGTGGTGGTGGTGCTGGTGGTGGTGCTGGTAGTGATGGTGATGAAGTGGTGGTGATAGTAGTGATGATGATGATGTGGTGGTGGTGCTGGTGGTGGTGCTGGTAGTGATGGTGATGAAGTAGTGGTGGTAGTGGTGATGATGGTGATAGTGGTGGTGGTAGTGGTGATGGTGATAGTGGTGGTGGTGGTGATGGTGGTGATGGTGATGGTAGTGGTTTTGGTGGTGGTGGTGGTTGTTGGTGGTGGTGGTGGTAGTGGTGTGATGGTGATGGTGATGGTGATGGTGGTGGTGATGGTGATGAAGTGGTGGTGGTGACAGATACTAGAGGAGAAAGAGACAACCTGTGCAGTTAAGATGTTTGTTGAATGCCTACAAAGTGTTAAAAAAAAAAACAGCTGATAACAGGAAGCCTCTATCCCTAGGAGCTTTCTATTTATTGGAGAAATGACACCTGTGAGTCAGTTATCGCAGAAGAGCATTAGCTATCCATGGAAAATAAACATGCATCACCTAACTCCCAAGTATTTCACTAATAGTAGTAATAATTACTAGGATTATCGTATTAGTTACTTTTGTCTCTCTGGGAGCACAGATCCTGACAAAAAGAGCCTACAGGAGGAAAGTTCAGTTTTGCTCACACTTTCAGAGGGTTTCTGACTGTCACGGCGGGGCAAGGGCGGCAAAGCAGCCTCATTAGTGGTGATGGGAGTACGTGAGAGAAGCTGTTTATATCACCAAGAAACAGAGAGCATAACCGGAACAGGGAGCCCATGTGTCCCTTGTAAGAGTCAACCCCTAGTGACCTGCTTCTACCAGCTAAATGGGATGCCCATTTCCCAAACTTCCCAGAGCACCCCTCCCAACAGACAATGCTGGTGGCACTATCTAGAGAATCACACAACACTGAGGGCATCTCAGCTGCAGCTCTAGTAGTCAACATGAGTAAGCTTTACTATGAATCAGGTCCCTTTGTTAACCTGGTCAGACTCTCCTTATGTGATCAGAGGGGAGGAAATCTAATCATCCACTATTGTCCTCATTTTGTGAATGCAAAGTTGGCACTTAGGAAGGGTGAAAGATGCCCTAAAAGCCTGCTGGATAGAGAGAGGTAGAACAATGATTGAACTCTGGGTCTCAAGGCAAACATCCCCAACCACTACAAAGTGCTGTTGAGATCACCATGGCTCTTCCCAAGAACTGGTACAAACTGTAGCTGTCAGAATCCAAGAGGGCTTCTTGATCTGTCAATCTACCATGACCCCCATTACCTCTCTCAATATCTATAACTCAATTTACTAATTGCATCAAATATTACACTGGCTCAGTATTACACTAATTAGAGCCATTTTGTTTACTAGATGATGGCAGGGTTGAATGGGATTTTCTTTCCCCGTGGCCCATTATTAAAATAATTACTCCCCAGGGGACGGCGTGGAAAACAGGGGCCAGCTGAAGGACGGCATGTGTGGATACCTGTGGCCTTTATCAAGGAGGATGGCCTTGCCCCAGCTACTCCATCTGGCAGAGCCGTTACCTGCTGTAGTTCACACTTGACTGGCAGCAATTTGCATGCAAATAGAAGCCTACATGCTTTCTTGGAGCTAAGAGCTGTATTTCCACATTTCACAGTGGAATTAGTCACTGGACAGGATGCCACAGCTTTGTGGATATGCCAGCTAAAACCCTTCTAAATATCAAACTCTGTGTTTCACAGCAAGATTGTTTATTGAACCCGTTTATGGAAGCTCCAAAGACTCCTCCGCTGAAATACTGCCAGCTCCGAGCTCTGCTTTTGACATTGATGTTGTCAGTTGAGATTAAGCCTGGGTCTTAATGAATGCTGGCAGACTGCTTCTGAGGTATGATCACCGTGCTCCGTAGCTAAGTAGCAAAGCTCTGGACAGGAGTGAAGTTGAGGTCTGAGGAGTGACTGGCGGCAGCTGCCTCTTTATTTTTCTGGCTCTCCTTTCTCGTCCCCATTTGCTAAGAAAGAAAATGCCTTCACTGGTCTTCATGGACCTCTATAACCTAGGCCATCATTATCTTACATTGGTCTTATCCACCCAAGGAGTCCCCAAGAGTACTTCTGTTTGTCCTTCCATGGGAGGCAGCACACAGCATCCTTGCTATGCGCATACTGTCCCCACTGCCAGGGATGATCACCTTCACTAATTCTGAAGGACAAATTTGTGCTCATCTTCAAAACCCACTCAGGCTATTCTGACAGATTCTAACCACGTGTTCCAAACACGGATAACTTCTCCATCTCTAAGACTGGTCTATTAATACACTCTTTACTGCTGATGAATGAAAAACCAAGACACGAGTACACAAGAGCCTTAGCTACAGATCTCAGCACAGTGTTCGGCGTATTATGTTTGTTCCGTTCTTATCTGTTGAAGTGAATGAAATTCATCTTAACATGCACACGGTACCGGAGGTCGCTGAAAATGGAAAACAAATCAAACAGTATGCTGATGATTCAGGAATCAGCACCAAATGCTGCCTACTGTCTACTTATCTGGGGGAATTAAATAAACAAAAGAAGCCATGATGGAAGATATTTTTAAAATTCTTGCACTGGACATGACAGTACACACCTGCGAGAGGACTGTGAATTCAAAGCCAGCCTGAGTTGCATATGGAGATCCCAAGAAATAAGAAAAGAAAGGAGGGAATCAAGGAGAGGGGAGTGGAGAGAGAGAGGAAGGGAGAAAGACAAAAAGGAAAACTTGAGAAACAGAAGAAGGAAAGAAAGAAAAGGAAGGAGGGAGGTAAGGGGGAATTAATTCCTTTATCATTCTCATTAGAAAACAGCTTTCAGTATTATGTGCCAGGCTTAGGTTATAGTCCAGTTGGTAGAGAACTTGCCTAACATGCATAAAGCCATGGGTTCAATCCCCTGTACTGTATAACCCTGGAGTGAGAGCCCGGCCTACGATCGTAGGAGACATAGGAAGAGGATTAGAAATTCAAGGGCATCCTCAGACACATAGTAAGCTGAAGACCAAGATCAGGCTACATACGACTATGTCTCAAAGAAAAGGAAAGAAAGAAGGGAGGAAGGGAGGGAAAGACAGAGGAAGGGAGGGAGGGAGGGAGGGAGGGAGGGAGGGAGGGAAGGAGGAAGGGAGAGAGGGAGCGAGGTCCACATTACAGCTCAATGCATATCTGCATGCCTTCCTATATCTATAGATAACCATGTGAATATTCCTATGTAATTCACAAATAAAGCCTTGTCATAGTTCTTTATATTTGAAAGAAATCTACTTTTGGATTGTAGGAATGAGTTGTCCTTTGTATCTGAAGATGACACAATGAAGAAATAAGTGTCCCTCCTGATGAGGCACGGAGCATGACAGCAAGGCTTGCTGAAATCCATTTAGCACAATCAGCCGGTCTATTATCTCCCGATTATGGAAGTGGAGAAATGAGATATTTAATCAGGACATATTTTAGAAAGTTGTAACATATTTGTGTATTTCCCTAAGGCCTATAATGAAGAGCTCTTAATATTTCATTTTCATTATTACCAGAAGAGAAGAGTTACAATAAAAACTCTCCTTGTGGTCTGAGTCTCTGAACAAAAGAGAATTGCATTTCTATGTCATTCCAGCAATGACCCCCACAGTCAAATAGGCAAAGAACTAAGTCCTTGAGGTCACAGCTTGGAGTCCACTTCAGAGTTCATTTCTGTTCTCTGCCGTTGACAGCAGTCTCTGCTCCCTGGATGGCAGGACATCCTATGTTTAGAACTTCTCCCATGGTTGGAAGTTTGCAGAAAACAACTATTCTGATATCTTGAATAAAGCAGACACCTTCCAACAGACACCGAGGTCCTCAAATGTAAGCCAAGGGACACATGCTCTCTGTCATGTGAAACACTGAGGGGTCAGATCTCACCAATGAGTCACTGAGGGACATTTGTGAGGACACCAAGGAAGAATTGAATTGAGTCATGTTTAAGAATTGAATTGAGTCATGTTTAAGATGTGTATATGTGTGTATACACATATGCATTCATGTGGGTGTGTGCATATATGTATGCAGATGTATACACATGTATGTATATGTGTGTGGGTCAGGTCTTCCTCAATAACTCTCTATTTGGTTTTTTGAGGTAGTTTTCTTACCTCAAGTTTCTTAGTTATCATTTCATCTAAGCTGGTGTCTCAGTCAGGGTTTCTATTCTTGCACAAACATCATGACCAAGAAGCAAGTTGAGGAGGAAAGGGTTTATTCAACTTACACGTTCACATTGCTGTTCATCACCAAAGGAAGTCAGGACTGGGACTCAAGCAGGTCAGGAAGCAGGAGCTGATGCAGAGGCCATGGAGGGATGCTACTTACTGGCTTGCTTCCCCTGGCTTGCTCAGCTTGCTTTCTTATAGAACCCAAGACTACCAGCCAAGGTATGGCACCACTCATAATGGGCCCTCCCCCCTTGATCACTAATTGAGAAAAATGCCTTACAGCTGGATCTCATGGAGGCATTTCCTCAAGGAAGGCTCCTTTCTATATGATAACTCTAGCTTGTGTCAAGTTGATACTCAAAACCAGCCAGTATGGCTGGCTAGCCAGACACAAAGCTCCAGGGAGGTATCGCTCTATCTCTGACTCACAGCCGGCACAAGGGTTGCAGGCAGGTACCTTTGCACCCAACTTCCCTGTGGATATTGGAGATGTAAGCTGAGGTCCCATGCCTATGCTACGAATGCTCCACCAACTGAGCCATTCCTCCAGCTCTGGGATTCTTTTTTTTCAGTGCTACATTTTTTTTACATCAGTGCCAAACAATATTATCTACTGGCACAAAATCTGGATCTTTGAGCCAGGGACTAGGATCAAACACCAAAATTCTGGCTTTGGTTCTATTACTGCATTCAGATCACAAATCCTGGTGTTTTTGAGAAGCTAGGCATATTTAGACATAGATCATCGCAAAATGTGTTCTGTTCCTTAAATAGATCGTGATTGACCTAGCTTAACTTGTGAGTGAGAACAGGATGCATAAGCAAGTGGTTGCTCTCCAGACAAAGGCACAGATCGACAAAAGCATGGATCCAGCCCTTTCCAGGAGCTGGTCTCGTGTTCCAGGTCTGAAACTAATGATGCCAAAAAGAAAAGAAGAGGAAGAGGAGCAGGGGAGGAACAAGAAGGGGGAGGAAGAGAAGATAACAATGAAGAAGAAGAAGGAGGAAGAGGAGGAGAGAAGAAGCTTAAGAGGAAGAAGGAGAAGAAGAAGGAGATGTGGAAGTGCAGGTAAAGTGCAGGAGATTAGAAACGGGCCATGAAGAAACTGAGGCATTCTGGGATAGGGTGGGGAAGACCCATTTGATATGAAATTGGAAAAGGGATTCTAGAGACTAAAGGATTCAGAAGGCAAAGCAAGGCAAGAGATGTCATAAGGAACAGGGAGGAACCCAGCAAAATGAATTAGGTATGAAAATGCGGTCAGAAAACTTGAGACTTTGTAAGCTAACTAAAATAAATAAAAACCTTTAAGGTGGACTGTTCAATGACGCCTTCACAGAAGAATCCAGTAACTTCCTCTAGTCGGTGTCACGCATATATTTAAGATGCAGCTGTGGCCTCCTGTCCACCTCGTGCATAGGATGAATCCCAAATGCTGCTTCTAAACCCAAATTAAAGGGCTCCTGTTTGGTATCACTTCCCTAGACGGCCAGCCACGTGATACATTTCTTATGATCTTATAGTATTTTCTATTAACTTTTTGGGGGGAAGGGGAGGTTTTGGGTTTTGTTTTGTTTTGTATTGTATTTTACACAGGGCTCTGTGTAGCCATGGCTGTCCTAGAATTCACTCTGTAAACTAGGCTGGCCTCAAACTCTTTAGATCTGCCTGCCTTTGCCTCCCAATTGCTGGGTTTAAAGGCATACACCACTACCACCCGGTTTCTGTTGCTTCTTCCCCTCATGGACTGAAACCTCAGATTTACAATAAGTTTCTTGGACAATATAAAATCAGCAGAAAGGAGAATAGAATGAGCCCTTTCTAAGGATATCAGATGAATAGTCTCTAACTGGCTAATATTTAAGGTTCTCAGCACCTGAAAATAATAGTCACTGGTTGTGCGGGATTTACTACATATCATTTATCATCTTTTCCCTGTTAAATGAAAGGCTGTTCTAGTGAAAAAGACCTTAGTCACCTGTAAGTTCTCACTGGCTACCTAATTCTGGCTTGGCATGTAGAGAGTTCTTCACTAATGGGCACATGAATGGGAGTGGATAGAGCAGGATTATCTGATGATCAGCGTCAGTGAAAGCCCTGGCTCTCTGCACAGATTCCAAGCGATGAAATGCGCGGGTTGGTTCACGGAGTTTTTGGTTCCCACCCAGCTGGGTGAGCCTGCTGAGTGATCTCCGCACAGACTGTACCTCAGGCTGATCTTCCTCCCAATCACGGGCTTAATCACCTCTGTGGGCTTCTTCCCTGCTTCTTGTGGGAGTGAAAAGTTTCTGCTCCTGAAAGAGCATCTGACTGTGATCCCAGCTTCTCCGTCCCTGCAGCCTTCCGCTATTGTCGGTTCTCCGCGGCTCTAACAAGTGGCTTCTGCCGGATCACAAAGCGGGCTAGGTTCACGTGTGCCTTTATTCCTGTGTGGAGTGGAACGGAGCAAAGAGTTCCTCCCTGCCCACATTGTGCTGGCACTGAAAGAGGCACAGTCATGAGGCAGGAAGGGAGGACCGACTTTGAATCAGAACAAATGCATGGAGCTCCAGCCTACTTCATTTAATTAACAATCAATTGGCGGTAGTCACCAGGACTAACTGACTCTCCTCTCTCTGCTAGCGTGCTTCTCTCTCTCTCTCTCTCTCTCTCTCTCTCTCTCTCTCTCTCTCTCCCTCTCCCCCCTTTATTCTTTTTCCTTGCCTCCCTCTCTTCGTTTATCCCCCCCACCCTCCTGTCCCCCCCCCCCCAGCACCCCCAGCCCCTCCCCATCCGGTCTCTCAATCACCTCTCCTTTCACTGCCTCCCTCTACTTTCAGAGTGAGCATTTTCTCAAACAGGAGCTCTCCACGTAAAAAGCTCTCATCTCTGAGCTTTTAGCAAGACCAGCACAGAGGAGACCCATTCTCTTCCCAATCCCCCCAGTGTCCAATCTTCGTCCTGACTGAATTAACTTGCCCATCCCTAAAACTATGGTACCAGGGTATTAAATGAATTGATTTTGATTGTACAGACAGATCATTCTTCCATCCCAAGCATAGAGGGGAGAGTCAGCTCACTGTTTGCAAGAAGTGATGTAACTTCCCAAGTGACTCCAGAGGCCCTATGGATAGGAGAACCAAAAGTTAGAAGAGAGAATTACAAACTAGAAACACCTCCCAAATTCTCACCTCAAACCTTTGAACATGTCATCACTATTAAGCTTGTAGCTCACAATCATTTAAGCTTCAGTGGGGGTGGGGTGGTCAAAAGGAAAGGGAGAAAGGAAGGAAGGGAGGGAGGGAAGGAGGGAGGGGGAAGGAGGGAGAGGGGGAGAGAGAGAGGGAGGAAGGAAGGAAGGAAGGAAGAAAGAAAGGAAGGAAGGAAGGAAGGAAGGAAGGAAGGAAGGAAGGAAGGAAGGAAGAAAGAAAGAAAGAAAGAAAGAAAGAAAGAAAGAAAGAAAGAAAGAAAGAAAGAAAGGCCATCAGCCAGAGTTTAGATATAGATCGATAGATCAATAGATCCAGCCTGGGGTGCCCCTTTTTGCACTTCACACCCCCTTAGGAGGAACCCAGGGAAAGTGAGAGCAGTACAGAAGACAGAGGTGTGCTACCAATCACTGACTAGAGCAATGAAGTCACACATTCCTGCAAACAAAATGAGATAGATCCAGGATACAACGGAGATTCTGTTTTTCCTGAGGGAGTCACACTAAAGCAGAGTTGGGTTATGTGCACAGAAAAAAAAAAAAAAAACTAATTGTATCTGAATTGGCAATGCCCGCAGAGGGGATTACAGTTAGAATTTGGACGTCAGAGTCTAGCTGTACTGTGAATATACAGCAAGCTATCAATCATCTATTCAGACTCAAAATCTATCTTGTTGACTCTCCAATCAATGACAAAGACATTAGATAGAGAAAAATGTTCTGCTGCATCTTCATAGCAGAAAGTTGTCAGAGAATTTTATTATTTCTTATTTAAATGGTTTAATATATTTTAAATTAAATCCAGATGCTCTAGAAAAGCAACCATTGCTCTTAACCACTGAGCCATCTCTCCAGCTCCCAGAACCTTGTTCTTAATCAGATTTTTTAAATATTTCTTTCATTCTTAAAATGTTTTCATTGAAATAGAATTATATCACTTTCCCCTCACTTTCGTGCCTCTAAGCCTTCCTAGATACCCTCACTCCAACACCTCCATATCCCCCACTCTCAAGGTCATAGCCTCTTTTTCTGTGATTTATTATTGTTACATATACATATGTGTGTGTGTGCACAAGTATATAGATACAGCCTGCTGGGTCTATTTCTGTTGGTAGTGTGTATATCATTTCAGAGATGATCACACTGCTTGGATACCCTATAAGGGGGCTCATCCCGGGGAGAGGCTAATTCTCCCTTTCACAAGAAAGTGCCTAAAGCTCTTTGTTCACGAGTGGGACCCTGCAAAAAAAAAATGTTCCCATCCACATTGACATGTCCAGTGATATTGTCTTGTTTCAGTCTTCTTTCTGCATCCATTTCTAGGAGATGCTGCTTGACAGTAAGCTTTTGTACTCTGGCTCTTACAGCCCTCCTGAACCCTCCTCTTTGATGCTCTCTGAGCCATAGATGCAGAAGCTAAGCTGTAGATGTAGCCATCAGTGCTGGCCTCCCCACATTCCATCCGTCTCTGCGTTGTGTCCATTTGTGCTTTCTGTGATGATCTCCATTTGCTTTCAGAAGAGGCTTCTTTGATGAGGGGTGGTAGCTCTACTCATCTGTGGGGATAAGAATAGGATTTGCAATGTTGTAAGGAACTGTGCTGGTCTGACAAAGTGTCAGCAGTAGATTCTATTCTAAGGTCCATGATGTCACTAGTCCCAGAAAGTTGGCTAGGTTTCTAGTACTAAGTATGAGTGCCCTCTTGTTGGGTGGCCTTAAGTCTCATATGGCAGTCACTGGTTACCATCTTAACATGTGTGTGGCACCTCCTGTGCTTTTTAGGCTACCTCACCATGCTGGTCATTGCTGTGATTCCTAGATGGCGCACCTAGATAGGATTACTAACTGTTTCCTTCCTTTACCAGTTTGCATAGTGTTTTCTGGAACCACAGAAGTGAGACCCCAGGAAGGAAGCTTTTGTCTTAGCTCTAACTCAAATGATCTGAGTCTTGTGTCCTGTATGTATGGTGTCTTCAGCAACAGGGGCTTGCTTTCAACTTCAATAATAGTCTCTATTATCTGGGAGTCTCCTAGACGTCCCTGGATAACCATACAAAAGGTTTCTTGTGCCTGGTGTTGGGGGTTTTGTTAGTCTATGAGTTTTGTCATAGAATTTTAGAGTGAAGGTTTTGTTACTCTATTTGATCTCCTTTTTTTTTTTACTTGCTCTTTCCCAGTGCCTTGTCATCTAAGGGTTCCTTCACCATACATTATTCTATCTGAGTGCCTTCTCTTTGTAAGGGGTACTTAGGGAAACAGTGATTTCTCTCATCTCTTGGCACCAAGTAGATGCTCCAACAACAGCAGGAATACATACCATTAACCTCATCAGTGTTGTTATCAATACTGGTCACTGTAGAATTAAAACTCGTCAGACCCCAGCAGCCCTTGAGCAGCTGGGGCAGAAGGATTGCAGGTTTGTGGCAAGCCTGGCTTACACACTGATAATCTATCTTTTTAAAACATGTGCTGAGGCTATAGCCCAGTGGTAAAGCGCCTGCCTACGCTGGGCAGCGTCCTGTGTTTGACTTCCAGCACCAAAAAAATGCAATTGTGGTCACAACCGTATCGATGAACATCTGTAGTAGGTTCTGTACTCTAGCGAATACTCTGCAAGTCATTATTACAGCAAAACACCGGTATTTCCATCTGCAAATTAAAGGTAAAGAAAACCGTGGAACAGAAACCGATGCAGTGATCCCGATGGTGTGACTCAGCAGAGGACATATGCTTAGCATGTACGAGGCTTTGGGTTCCAGGGCCCAGGATGGAAGGAGCAGTGGCTTCCCCAGTAAATGCAGCTGGTAAGTGACTCCCACAATGTATCCAGCCCCCACTCACAAAAATGTACCTCTCTGTTCCTTCTTCTTCTTGTACTTCATTCTCCATCCTTTGTACCTACCCTTTGTTCCTGATGCTTTCTCCGGGAAACTGTTCTCAGGAGATTATCTCTACCACCAATAAGTGACTGGCTCCCACCAGGTAGCAGAGGCTACCTCCTCAGAGCTGATGGTCCAAAGGGAGCCTTCCCATAACCCCTCCTCAATTGTGTATCAAGAGCAGCGGTAGAATGTCACCATCATCTCCCACCAGGCTGGAGTTCTGTTTCTCTTTAGAATTGTGTCCTTAGCTTCTAATTCAGCTTTTAGTCATCTGCTGCATATTCTTGAAAAGAGAGGTGACTATGACTGCCACAGAGGTGAGTATCAGGGAATTTGGAATAAGTCTTCTGAAGGCTTGCTTGGGTATGACTCTATCTCAGATGTTATTTGCTCAATTCCTTGGAAGAATAGGGAAAAAAATAATAGAAATTTTTGAAGTGGGCCAGTTGTAGAGAAAAATATATGTGAATAATCTGACAGAATATAAGACTCTGTCCTATGCTTTGCCCTCTGATTGAAAGCCAGCTCACTGGGCATCCCCAATATCCTAGAGAAATCAGAAATACAAACATACTTTCCTGTCATACTAACACACGCATAGGTATGCATTAGCCAGTGACTGAGAACCTAGCTCATCGGAAGTTTTCACTATCCTAGAGATCAGAAATATGGGTTCTCAACTTTGTAAGTGAAAATATCAGATTGCTTCAGTGTCACATAAAGAAAAGACAACATTGCACAAATTATTTAACACCTCTGTTTCCACGTCTACAAAGTAGGAAGAGTACTGAAACCTAGCTCAGGGATGCTGTGAGAAATAAATTTCTGAATGTTTATGAAGCATTTAAAATAGTTCATTAATACATCTTATACACATAGACTTTTAAACACGTGTTATCTAACTAAATAAATGAAATCTCATGTTGAATACCTAATTGAATATTGACTACATAATTAAATAACAATAAAAATATTTTAAAGCACTATGAAAACTAAACAAACCACATCTATAGGCTGTTTGCGTCCTTGTGTTATCAATATTGAGACATTTACTTATTTTTTTTAACTGCATCGTTCATCTTGAGCCACCCCTAGGTCACTTCTCCTATATGGTTTCAAAAGCAGCCCTTTGCCTGACACCAAAACCATGGTGCTACACCTTCTGCTTTATAGTCTGCCTTTTCTCTCATCTCATGGAGTCCTAGTTAGGAAACTCACAAAACAGCAAACGTTTTTTGAGAAGCTCCTGCTTCCTAGATTCAGAGGAGTGGAGCCTCTTCTCTCCTTCCTCTCTTCCCTGCACTGTTTGCAGAGGGTATGCGCCACCTCTCCTCTAGTGAGCTTCCTTACTGGCAATCAGCACCACGGTGAGGACATGGCCTGGAAGCAGTTGAGAGAGGGGCTAAAAATAACCACTTCCAATTTAAATTGGACAGGAAAGGGAGGAGGAAGGCAGGCCAGGCAGTGCTGTATTTTAGAGAGAAAGAGACATAGAGACAGAGACAGAGACAAACAAACAGACAGACAGACAGGATACAATTTGACAGAGCAGTATGGTGTGGTGGGAGGGGTGCCTTGGCAGGCCCATGCCGAGACGCCCCTCCCCCTGAGGTCCCAGCCATGCAACAAGTATAATATAGAATATAGAATAGAGTTTATTTAGGTCATGGAAAGTGTTGTTGAGAAGGGAGTAGAGACAGATGAGAAAGAGAGAGAGAGAAAGAGAGAGAGAGAGAGAGAGAGAAGAGGAAGGAGGCAGGAGGAGAAGGAGGAGGAAAAAGAGGAGGAGGAGAAAGAGGAGGAGGAGGAGGAGCTGAGAAAGGAAAGTCCAGCCAGCCAGGAACATGTGGAGAGAGTAGGGGAGGGGAAGGGGAGAAGGGAGAGATGAAGAAAGGAGTCAGGGAGAGAAGAGAGTCTGAGAGAATAAGAGAGTGAGAAGGGTGCAAACGGCCCCTTCTATAGTAAGCCAGGCCTACCTGACTGTTGCTAGGTAACTGTAGGGCAGAGCCTTGATTTCATTTTAAAAAGGAAAAACTAGAAAGGTAATGGTGAAGCAGGAATAGGGTCATCATTGAAGGGGGCTTAAGCAAAACCCACGATGTTTCTCATCCGAGTCACAACACCAAATGAAGGGGCTTAAAAAGAGAGGATGGGGGTTAAGGGAGTGTGGCACGGCGGTGTGGGGGAAGGGGGTGCCCAGGCAGGCCCTTGTCCAGGCACCTCTTCTCCCTGAGGGACCACACACACACAAGTATGGTATAGAATAGAGTTTATTCAGGATAGAGGATGGGAATTACTGGTAGAGAAAGGCAGAGAGAGAGGGAGGGAGGAGAGAGAGAGAGAGAGAGAGAGAGAGAGAGAGAGAGAGAGTAGAGAGTAGTGGAGGCCAGCCATGACCACGTGGAGAGAGGGGGGAGGGGAGGAGAGCCCAAGGGGCAGAGAGGTGAGAGTGGGATGGAAGAGAGAGAGAAAGAGACAGAGAGAGACAGAGAGACAGAGAGAGAGAGAGAGAGAGAGAGAGAGAGAGACAGAGAGAGGAGGGGCAAGTAGCCCCTTTTGTAGTGGGCCAGATCTATGGGGCAGGGCATACCTGGCTATTGCCAGGTAGGTGTGGGTTGGAGCTTATACAGAATACCAACAGTCGTGATCTTGGAAGAATATATTATAATCTAGATGTCATAAATTAAGATGGCAGAAGCTTGTCAATAGTTCACTACCTAGACAGTACCCAGGTCCCTGTGGTCTCCATCACAGACAGTGCCCAGGTCCCTGTGGTCTCCATTACAGACAGTGCCCAGGTCCCTGTGGTCTCCGGCGCAGACAGTGCCCAGGTCCCAGTGGTCTCCATCACAGACAGTATCCAGGTCCCTGTGGTCTCCATCGCAGACAGTACCCAGGTCCCCGTGGTCTCTGTCTCAGACAGTTCCCAGGTCCCTTTGGTCTCCGTCTCAGACAGTGCCCAGGTCCCTGTGGTCTCCATTGCAGAAAGTGCCCAGGTTCCTGTGGTCTCCATTGCAGACAGTGCCCAGGTCCCTGTGGTATCCATCACAGACAGTGCCCAGGTCCCTGTGGTCTCTGTCACAAACAGTGCCCAGGTCCCTGTGGTCTCCATCACAGACAGTGCCCAAGTCCCTGTGGTCTCCGTCTCAGACAGTGCCCAGGTCCCTGTGGTCTCCATCACAGACAGTGCCCAGGTCCCTGTGGTCTCCGGCACAGAGAGTGCCCAGGTCCCCATGGTCTCCATCACAGACAGTGCCCAGGTCCCTGGGTCTCCATCACAGACAGTGCCCAGGTCCCTGGGTCTCCGGCGCAGACAGTGCCCAGGTCCCTGCGGTCTCCATCACGGACAGTGCCCAGGTCCCTGTGGTCTCCGGCGCAGACAGTGCCCAGGTCCCCGTGGTCTCCATCACAGACAGTGCCCAGGTCCCTGCGGTCTCCATCACAGACAGTGCCCAGGTCCCTGCGGTCTCCATCACAGACAGTGCCCAGGTCCCTGCGGTCTCCATCACAGACAGTGCCCAGGTCCCTGTGGTCTCCATCACGGACAGTGCCCAGGTCCCTGCGGTCTCCATCACAGACAGTGCCCAGGTCCCTGCGGTCTCCATCACAGACAGTGCCCAGGTCCCTGCGGTCTCCATCACGGACAGTGCCCAGGTCCCCGTGGTCTCCATCACAGACAGTGCCCAGGTCCCTGGGTCTCCGGCGCAGACAGTGCCCAGGTCCCTGCGGATCTTGGGCAAAGTCAGTCTAGCCATCAGGCTCAGAAGATGAGAAACTTTTTCCTGAGGAGTAGGAACATGGGAGAAATGACTCACCTTGTCTGGGGGCAATATGAGACATTTAACTCTCTGTTTATCCTCTATTGGTCCACAGTATAGGCCAAGCCCTGGCAGCAGGCAAGGCAATGGAGCGGTGTTTCTCATTGGATATGGTAGCACAACCTAGGCAGTCTTGTCGCTATGCCCAGATCTTCTAGGAGACCTTAGGGGGATGGGTCACTGTTAGGCTTTAAGAGTCTCTGTCATAATGCAAAAACATTTAACATTGCATTTAGCATATCTCTGAAAAGATTGAGAGCCAATATGTTTTACGTATGTCTGAGTTAGACAACTTTTTTTTTATAAAACAAAACAGGTAGGGCAAATTTTATTTACATGAGTGAATGAAAGATAAGAAAAGGGGGGTATTCTGAAGAAGTTGGGAGTATGGTAGAATTGCTTTCGTCTCCAGCAGTGTTGTCAAAACACCCATGATGATGCAAATGCCTGTCACACAAACCCAAAGGAAGCTTATTTGCATGTTTGAGATGCACAAGGTTGTAAGTGATGGTTTAATTGGGAAAATCTGCCTAGTCGTTTGAACAAGCAGACCCAGGAACAGACATTCATAGCTTAGTGCTGAGAGGAAAATAAACTGCAGATGATTTCTCTTCCATTGCCTTGACACTGCCCCCTCACTCCTCCCCTTCACTCCTCCTGCCTCCCTCTCTCCCATTTTCATTTCCATCAGGGGAAAAAAACATCTCTGCTCAGCATTTCCCAAGTCTCCTTAACCTCTCTGACTCCCTCACTTGGGGCCAATGGAAGACAAAGCACTCTCTCAATGACTAAAGACAGGCTCGAGCAGTACCCAATCACCAGGCTGACCCTGGGGCTGGGAGGGTCTACCTAGAGGCAAACAAAGCAAAGGCTGACTGACTAAGAGATGTAGAACATCTAACTTAGTAACTAGAAAATAAAAAGCATTCAAAAGACAGACTTTCTTCTCTTGCCTCAATAGAGAACTGGCATGTATTGGGGGGGAGGGGAAGATTATGTCTCTAATAAGAACTTTTAACTGGGAAGAATTATATCATGTGGCAATGATAGCTGTCTCTGAGTCAATCAAATTTCTTTACATTATTATTCAGATGTTTCAAATGTCATACAATGAATAATAAGAAATAATTCTTGATTCAAATATTCAGGACACTATCGTATTAAATGTATATTGTTTTCTATTCTTATACTCACCCACCCATCCAGTTGTCAATCTAGTTACAGTTATGTGTTAATGAGTTTAATCAGGCATGGCAGCCCATACCTGAGGTCAAGCCAGAGCAGAAGGATTGCTTAAACTCAAAAGTTAGATATTAACTTGGACTGGGAAAATGTAGCAAACAATACATGTCTAAAAGAAATCAAAGCTAAAGTTCTAATTCACCAAAGTTTGTAGTTCTTTTAAATCTCTCCAAAAATTGATATATCCTGACAATTTTTAATATTTTTATTTAATTCCTTGAGAATTACATATAATGTATTTTTAAGAAAAAGAGAAAAGCTGGATATTGGTTGATGTAGTTATCATCTTCCAAAACAGACAAAAATGCATACCAAATCACAAAAGGGACTGTGGAACATTAACTGTTTCATCATCTTGACTGTCCTTCCTAAGAAACCCTTTTGGTTGTCAGTATCAGACAACTGCAGTGAACGTTACCAAATACCCTGCACCCACCTAACTTCAGCACTAGGGTAGCGGACAGCTCCATGGCACCTCTCTGGATATCTTGTTTCTGGGACAAGGGCATTCATTGTCTTCTGCTTTCATGAATGTCTCCATATAGTATACATTGTGCTAGGCAACTCGACTGCACTGGTTAAAGGCTTTCTCTGCTTGAAACTGTTTTTCATAGAACAATATAGTAAGTGTAACTCCCAGATTTATCGCTAAATATATGACCTTGCTCAGTCAAAACTCAGAATCTGCCTGTAAAATGCCAATAACATAAAACTTACATTGTAGGTCACTGTAAGAATTGCAACCAAAAAAAAAAAAAAATTCCTGAAATGTGCTTAGTACAGTCCCTGGATGAAATTCACTTCTACATGTTAAATGTTATTGAAATCACATCCAATTATAGCAACTAAACAATGCAAAAAAAAAATGCTTTAGGAGAAATGTAAGGGTTTTTTTTATTCTAATCATTTCATTCTTGGGTGATTTGATAGTCATTAAAATTCCCTTATAACATGATAAATGTTTGTTTAAAAACAAAAATAATGAAGATACCTATTTAGAAAATCATAATCTAAAATGGAGAAATATCTCTGAATATATGGATTTAGTCATGCACCAAAAAATGTATAGAGTCCTGGGTTTGTGTGAGAAGTGCAAAGTAACAGGGTCACAATATTGAGCGAGACTTGCTCTCCCGTGAAAGCAACAACTGGCTAAAGAGTCAGTGAGAGCCCAGTGATAGAATGAAGGTACTATGTCCAAGGGAATAAGTGAAGTCCACTCAGAGGTGTTGGAGTGTGATAGGCAAAGCTTCTCAGCTATAACTGTCAAACTGGAAAGTGAAGAAGGAAGAGTAGTTAGCAATTCAATCCATGGGGGAAAGGAGATCTGGAGCCCTGCATTTATACCAGGGAATGGGAGAACATGGCATCTTCTAGGAATGCCAAGTTAGACGACATTGAAACCAAGACAGTGGAGAATTAAACGAAGAGAAATAGAACAAAACAACTCTGACACATGATAGTGTGTAGTTGTCTTTAAATAATCATAGTGGAGTTATCACCAAACCTGTGGAATATTGATACTGCCTATGGTAAGAGTATATGTCCATCTTTATATGTATAAAAAACTAAAGCCAAAAATTGAGCATCCCAACTCCAGATGTGGTGCTCTGCTGTCCTGAACAGCAGCTCATAGGCTGCACTGTCTGGGAAATCATCAGGAATAGACCTTGCAGGGCTTCACACCATCCATCACTTCTGGTCAGAAGCTCTGAAGACATGGGGAAGAAATGTGTGTCTAGCAGCTGGCTCTGAGTCACACTGGACTGTATGGGAAAGGAAAAGAAAACAAAGACGTGTCTCTTTGACATAACAGTTTGAAAGCTTACTAAGAACTTATGTACCTCACTCTTATCTTGAAGTGCTCTGAAAACCTTAGGAAGATGTTTAGTTTGTCAGGTGATTCGGTGGGCAGACTTTAGAAAGCACACTGAGTAGGGTGGTCAGAAAATACATTTTTCTCCACTCCGTTTAAGTGCTAGCTAGGTAGAAACCCAAGAAGACAGAGTTTCCAGTGTTCATTCTAGAGTTGACTGACTTAAAATAATTAGGCATACTCATATCTTTTCTTGTGCTTCTCTTTCCCCTGAGATGTGTTCTCATTGCAAAGCTCAGGTTGGTCTTGAGCTTGTGATTCTCCTGCCTCAGCCTTCCGAGTCCTAGTATTACATGTACGGTCACGAGCAGCCAAGTAAATTCATTTTTACCATTATAGCAGATTAGAGTTCAGGCAGAAGTTTATTAACACGTTTTTACTACCACTCACCTCTGTGTTCTCTTCAATTACTATGTGCCATATATTTAATAAAATATTGATAAGTGGGCTGCTGTTGTAATGTGTACTTATAATCTCAGTGATCAGGAGCCTGAAGCAGGATTATGAGCTCAAGGTCAGCCTGGGCTACACAGTAAATTTCTATCACTGCCCCTTGCAGTGTATATTAAGACCCTATCCCAAAATGCCAAAAATGATAACTGAATAGACAACCTAATTAATGAAAAGAATAAATTAATATTTGAGTATACATAAAAAATGCAAAAATATATTTTTAAAATCGAGCAGACTTCATATGACTGAATATATAACATTTGAAAAAGTGCAGTCTGAACACTGTGGCTTATCACATCGATTTTTCTGAAATTAGAATCATTCTGCATCCAATCAACCTGCCCTCTGTATTGCTGACATCAACCACTGAGGTGATGAAGAAAAATCTGCTTTGTGCTAGTATCTGGCAAACTAACACAAGTTAATTTGTCAATTAAACTATCAGTGTAATAGGGGACGTTACAAACTAACATTAGCAGGTTAAGAGAGGGGAACTGTATTATTCATAAAGAAAAACACAAGTCCACAACAGAAATTCAGACATCACTTAAAAGATGAACAGTAGGAAAAACAAGTTAAAGACAGGGTCTGAGTGACCTCTAGCGGCAGGAAGGAGAATATAAGAAAGAACGCTGCCCGTGGTGAAGAATCCTTTTTTTAAAATCCTATTATAGATAGAATGTGTGTTTTATATAGAACTTCATTGCAACATAGTTTTTATTTCAGCCCGTTGAAAAGTCACCTAAGGGAAAAAGATTGCCTAAGAAATAGCTCATGGGATTCTACATTTCACCCCTCACAGAAGCACTGCTCCGACTTACAGTGTTAAAATGTCTTCTTCAGCGGCGCACATGCAAAAGTTGAAGACCTCAGCCTTACTATCCAGACTATCTTCAAGGAAAAAGAGTGCCTGCTCTTAAATGTTAAATAACAGTAGGTTTCCCAGTTGGTATTGAGAAAAGGTCAAGGGGATGCAGAGAGGCAATAAAGCCATTCCGATTTTAGTAGTGTGGAGAGGAGAGTGCTCACATTCAAGGCTTCGCCTTCTAATGTATGCATTGATTTTTCTAAAAGCTCAGGTCTGATCCCCTTCCATCAAGGTTCTTCAACCCCCCAGTTGCTTACCAAATTAAGAACAGACTCTTAGGTGGGTTGTTCACGGGCTTCTGCGAAATGACCCCTGATCTTCCTCCCCTGGGAGGAAAACACTGCAGTATGATGCCCCCACTCGGGCTGTTTATGCTGGTGCAGACCCCCCACCTCCCAGCATCTTCTTTACTGCAGTCGAGAGCCTCTGTGGAAGAACAGCCCCAAGCCCGGGGAGAATGGGGGCTTAGTTCTGATCATCTGATTGTATGCTTTATTTCTAACGTCTAATAGATACGGAGCATTATAATCAACAGTTAGCCTAACTTTATGTTATAAGGATCGTGTGTGCCCTAGGTGTATTACCACAGCCACCTCTCCTCTGCATGACAGAAAGAATGATAGAACAAAGAAAGCCAAAAGCCACCGTTGCCACTCATCAATGCCAGGCTGGAGCTTGGACAAGACAATCTACTCTCCTAGTCCCAGGCTCCGAGATGTAAAGCAAGCCAGGTAATAAATGGCTTTGTGACACCAATAAGAAGATTCAAATCAGATGACACACAAAAAGTGCCCAGGGTTCCCTATGCATACCGGATGGAGAGCCTCTCCCCACCCCCACACCTTCATGTCCTCTGGCTGGGGTGTCTGATTTTCCCATTCCTGCTTCTCCTGTTTGTTGTCAGCCAATGAATCAAGGTGTTAGTCACACAGCTAAAGCCTGATAGCAAAGAGTCACCCGATACTCCTACTCGGTTTCATGTACGGTTTTGATCTTGTATGCTCTCTGCTCTGATTTAGAGCATGGCTCAATCAATTAAGCTCAGCAAATGAGTAAAAGTATCTTAGCCACAACCTTGGCTCAGGATGGAGAGTTAAGACAAAGCTTTATTAGGTGGTCCCACTTATATGAGGCATCCAGAGTGATAAAAAAAAATCAAAGAAATATGGTTAAGTGGGGGGTTTCCAGAGACAATACACAAGGGAATTGTTTAATGAGAACAGATTTATAAAAATGAGTTACAGATTTGCAGAAAGAAGAAGTTCCGAAAACCAACAGTGAGAGGATAATTTGACATTACTGAACTGTATACTTAAAAATACCTAAGACGGAAAAAAATAAAATGAAGGTAATAAAAATAAAATACCTAAGAGGGTAAGTTATCTGCTTTATCTGTTTCACCACAAGTAATGGTTGTTTAAGAGCTCAGGATGTAGCTCAGTGGGACAGCACTTGCCTCATAGGCACAAGGTCCAAGGTTCACACACACACACACACACACACACACACACACACACACACACACGCACACATGCACACAGAGAGAGACAGAGAGAGGCAGAGACAGAGACAGACAGAGACAGCAATAAAGAGACAGAATAGGGAGGAAAAGAGGGAGAGAAAGAGAGAGTTGGATGAATGTCTTATAATGGCCTATGAAATAATTAGTCCCATGTAAGTACCACACATCCTATGTTGTTTTGAATTTATGTTGAGTGAGAAAAAGTAGTTTTGCCTCCTTTGAACATCACCTAACACATAAAAAGTGGTGTTGAATCTAACTCCTGCTAGAAACTAAAGGAGGAAGGTGGAGCAGCGATCTTTTGCCTGGAGTAACAGGCAGACCTGGGGACAACTCTTAGCAACAATCAGGGGTCAGGGTCAGGGTTCACATGATTACTTAAATGATGCCTCAACAACAGTTACCAGCAATTCCTGATACCTTTCCCCTCCCAAAAGAAACAATGAGGTCAGTTTCAAGGCCAAATGCAGACTTTACCCCTTCCTGGTGCGCAGGCAGGAAGAAGGGGGGGGGGGGGGAATTAAAAGTCTACACTGCTGCTTTCTCAGGGTGGGAATTCCAAACAACTTGCAAAGGCCCCTCCCTCTTCAATGAGTCTTCCCAACAGCTCAACCCTTAGTGTTTGCGTGACACTGAAATGGATGGAAACTGTGGAGTCTCCTGCAGAAGGGTGCTATGGAAACCTCAGTATGCGTCCACTGACCCTTGTCCTACTCAGAGTCCCCTGGGACACCGTCTCTGAAATGTCATCATCTTCGTCATCATCGTCAACATTGTCATCGGCATTTTGTTGTTGGGTTTTGGTGGGAGTGGAGGGAGGAGTTGTCAGAGGAGGGTGGATTAGCTTCTTTCAGCTTTTTACCGATGGATAGCACACGGAAGAGGGTGCAGGTCATAACTGCACACATGATGGAGTTCTGCCAGCTGAGTATCTCCCCATAACCAGTACCTTATCAAAACAGCACTGCATCGCTGCAGCTCCCGAAGCCCCTCTGTGACTCTTTCCAGTTTCCCTGACAAGGGCAACTATAACACAGATGCGATTACTTCTCCCATTACACATTCCTTCTGTCTTAACTTTTTTGTAACTTTATATAAATGAGATAAGGAGCTTCAAATTTGTGAGATCCCATGTAACTGCTATTTGTTCTAGTTACATGTTGTTGTAAACATACATGTTGTTTCACAATATACAGTTGTGGGAAAACTGCTATTTGCACACACACACACACACACACACACACACACACACACACACACACGCACCTTGCTATGAAGTGAATCTGCTGTCCAAACAGGAATGGTGCAGCTGACTCTTACTCCAGTTTCCCAGTTCTGTGCTATTATCCCACCATACTTGGGATTTCTATCAATTTTTTGTACCTTAAGTGTCCAGTAACATGCTAGGACTTTTCTGACAGCACACCTAGAATGTCCTTGCCCAATTTTAGTTCCAAAAACAATCCCATGTGAGAATCTGGAGAATCATGATTTCCTGAGGACAATATAACCCACCCATGTTCAGAGACATTATATCATTGCCTTAGAAGCTGTTCCTGAAATTTCCACCTTCCATCAAGTTCCATTCCAGCTGTTAAGTTTTATTGGAGTTCTATGAGCCAAACACAGAACTGCTTGCTAAGCTACCAAATAAATGACAATCTAGTCTCCAGTTTGGGGAAAACTGGAATTTATTAAAGATAAGCATGCTATTTGATCCAGCTCTCCTACTTCTGAGTAAATATCAAAGGGAAATGGAGGAAGAAACTAGGAAGAGGATCGTAGGAGGGGAGGAAGGGAGCCATCCAAGGCAGGGCAGGGGGTGTGGTGAGGACAGAGGAGAAGTTAAGTGACTTGACATATGGTGCCATCAACATGAGAAAACGCCACAAGCAGACCCATTGGTTCGTACACTAATCTTAATTGTTGTTTTCAAAAGACAAAGAAAAGAAAACAGTACTTACTCTAATTTGACCACTACATATTGTGTACAAGTGTTAAATCACACCAAACCTCGTTGTCTTAGTCAGGGTTTCTATTCCTGCACAAACATCATGACCAAGAAGCAAGTTGGGGAGGAAAGGGTTAATTCAGCTTACAGTTCTGCATTGCTGTTCATCACAAAAGGAAGTCAGGACTGGAACTCAAGCAGGTCAGGAAGCAGGAGCTGATGCAGAGGCCATGGAGAGATGTTCCTTGCTGGCTTGCTTCCTCTGGCTTGCTCAGCCTGCTCTCTTATAGAACCCAAGAGCACCAGCCCAGAGATGGTACCGCCCACAAGAGGCCCTCCCCCCTTGATCACTAATTGAGAAAATGCCCCACAGCTGGATCTCATGGAGGCACGTCCCCAACTGAAGCTCCTTTCTCTGTGATAACTCCAGCCTGTGTCAAGTTGACACAGCCAGTACACTCATTAACAAGAACAACTATTACATTGCAACAAGAACAAAAAAAAAAAATCAAATAAACATGATGCTACTATTGTGATCCACCCAGAAAATGTATCTCAAATACAGCTCTACATCATGATCCTAAGTCTGGGAGTGTCAAGGAGATCATACGGAGTTAGCTAAAGTATGAAACATCCTTTAGATGCTGTGTACCAGTGACCATATGCAATGTATATGCATAATATACAATAATTCTCACTTTTTGGTATTGTTAAGTGTGTGTGTGTGTGAGAGAGAGAGAGAGAGAGAGAGAGAGAGAGAGAGAGAGAGAGAGAGAGAGAGAGATGTCTGTCATTCCTGCATTGTTGGTATAGGTATTGTTAATATTGTATTGTGTGTGTTTGTGTGTGTGTTTGTGTGTGTGTGTGTGTGCCTGTCTGTCTGTCTGTCCAGATATGTAGGGTCTCATATGCTACAGCAGACATGCTGAAGTCAGAGGATATTTTTCCCAAGTCAATTACCATCTTCTACCTTGTTTTGAGGCAGGATACATCTTGTTGTGTTCCAACAAGTTTCCAGCTGATTGATCTGCCTCTACTTCCAATCTTGCCAGAGTGCTGGTATTGCAGACATACACCACCAAACCCCACTTTGTAGATGGGACCTGAGGATAAAACTCAAGTTATCAGGCTGCGAATGTACTGAACCATCTTTGTTGGCCTATGCCTGTTTATAAATATAAATATAAAAAAATATTTCCTTTAAAGCCAGACACATCATGCCTACCTTTAATCCAAGCACTCGGGAAGTATATGCAGGCATATCTCTGTGAGTTCAAGGCCAGCCTGGTCTAAACAGTGAGTTTCAGAACAGCTACTGCTATGTAGAAAAACCCTGTCTCAAAAATCAAACCAAACAAACAATTAGTGTGTGTGTGTGTGTGTGTGTGTGTGTGTGTGTTTATTTCCTTTCATAACTGACCCCTAAACATATATACCCACTTTAACACTTGAACCCTTATAACCCCTTAATATAGTAAACCACAGTCAGATATCACTACCAACGTTAGAAAAAGACAAGTCTAAACAACCAATAGAAAGTTACCATGTAAAAAAGCACGAAGCACCTCCATTAGTCTTGTAGATGATTCTCAAAAGCCTGGCCATGTTGTGTTTTGGTATATATTAATTGATTTCAACTACTTTTCCCAGGAGGTAAATGATTCTTCAGATATTTTATTCACTTTAAACAACCAAGCATATCATAATAACTACCTGAGGCTTCAAACCACAAACCTCTGTAAAACACAACCTGAAATTCCAGTGTCACTCACATGTTTAATAACCAAAAAGTAATGCCCCTGATTTTCCTGTTTGAACGTAGAAATTGACTCCTGGGAAGGCAGAGAAGCCAATTTGCAATGAGCAGCTCTCGTTTCCCACATTTAATTCAAATCTTTATGAAATTGTTTGAAGTCTTGGCACTCATAAAGTCATTCCAATGTAGCTCATGAGGGGCCCTTTGGGGAGGGACATTTAATGTAAAATATATCTACATACAGACCCAACAGTCTGTGGACTCTGAGTCCTGGGAAAGGGGCAACTTTCTAACCACAAAGAAAGCGATGAGGCCGGCGCCAGACAATCCAGCTGAACTGAGCATGGATTCCTCCCAAGCCTCCTGTCACAGCTGCTGTGTGTGGTGCAAATAGAAGTGAACCTGCCACTCATTTACAGGCACAGCCTGGAAGCTGAGGCAAGCCCAAGGGTGTGCACAGTGAAGTCCCACTGGTGTAGAAGTGAGAACGAAAGCCTTGGGGTCAAATGATGTCATCAAGATGGAGGAAGAGGTGAATGAGGTCCGGTCAGAGGCAGAATCGAGGGAAAAAAGATGAATAGATTGAAAGGCAATTTTTCTGTCTAAAAGTAGTCTGTGGGGCTGGGACGGTGGCTCAGTGGGTAGGAATAGTTACAAGTATGAGGACCTGAATTCAAATCCATAGCATCCATGTAAAAACAAACAAACAAACAAACAAATCTGTGTGTTCCTATCACCCACATTTGAGAAAGAGACAGGTAGACACTGAGTACTTGACAGACCAGAAAGTTTTGTTGACTTGTCTTGGGACAACAAAGCAACAAAGGAATCTTCCTATTCATACACACATGATTGTGCTCACCAATGCACTCATTCACAGATACCATTTAACACTAACACACACACACACACACACACACCTGTGATATAGGGGAGAAAACAGAAGTGTTGAGTGTATTGGAATTACAGACGGTAGCTGGGCACATTAGCACACGCCTGCAAGCCTGACACTGAAGAGGCATTGTTGGGAAGATCGTGAGTTCTAGGCCAGAGCTGTTTAAAGAGACTGCTATGACTTGAACTGGAAATGTCTCCAATAGGTTCATGTTTTGATTTCTTGGTTCCTCACCTGATAGCGCTGGCCCTTAGAGCATAGTTGAAGGAAATAAATCACTGGCTTTGTGCTTTTGAAGGTTATAATGTGTTCCCTATCTGCTCCTCTCTCTCTTTCTCTCTCTGCTTCCTGTCTGCATTTTGGAACTCTCCTCCACCCACTCCCACCATCATGATCATCCAGACATCCAGAGCCAGGTGACCTTGAACTAAACCCTCTGAAACCAGGGATCATGCAATAAATGTTTGCCTCTCTTAGTTTGTTTTCTCGGGCTACGTGAAAGTGAGTAATAGAGAAACCCTGCCTCACATACACACTCACACACACACACACACACACACACACAAAGTAAATAAATAAACAATATCCGAGGAGAAAATGTTTAAACAATAAAAGAGCAATCAACTTTCCCAAAGAGACTGAAAGGCCCCCTGAGATGGAGCTCTTCCCGCCATAATACTATCAGCCAAACAAAGGCTCTGGTGACCATGACAAGTGAGGTTTCAGGAAGGATGGAGGACATAATGCAGGGGCATCCATGGAAAACAGGCAGCACTTTGAGTAGCATAAAGAAGACGGCACAACTTTCTAAAGGAAGATGCATCAGGCCGGCCGTGTGCTTGCGCTGAGAGCCAGGAGAAGATAAATCGGTGCTGGACTGAAGATAATGGAAGCTGGCCTTAAGTTCCCATGCTGGATGCCTTTGTATGCGTGTGGTGGGGGACGGGGGGAAGAGCAGACTGCAATTAGGGAATTTAGAGAACAGGTATCCGTATCTCCTCTACGAAGCTCAGGGCAGCACAAGAGGTGCGCGGGCGGGCGTCTGTCGGGTTGTCACTATGGCGCTGGAAAACCTGAGTTTTCTCCCAGCTGCTTCATCTTGCTCCAGCAAAACAAAAAGAAGGGTTCCAGGCAAAGAAAGAAGGAAAAGGGGAAACTTTGAGAGAAGAGGAATTGGGGTTTACAATCTGCACATCCTAAGCTCACTGCTCCCGCAGCTCCTTTGCCTGAAAGGCAGGGATTCGCTGTCTTCATCATCTGGTTGTCAACTTTTCTTTGACTTGAGGACCTCCCAGGTCTGTAGAGATGGTCGTCTGGACACTTCCTTGGTAGTTCTGTTTTGTTTTCAGTCAAGCTGGGAAGCTTCGTACCACGGAGCTACACCACAACCCCTCAAGGAATTCTGAATGAAACCAGTTATCTCTGAGTTTCTATCGATAAGGACTCACGTATACAGAAACCATGACATTTAAGGTCATCTAGGAGGGCTGGGGACCTAGCTCCGTGGCAAAAGTCTTACCCAGCATATGCAAGCGTCCTGGCTTTGATCTCCAGCATTCCAAAAAGAGGGGTTTGTGGAGTGCACCAGCAACTAATCTTGGGCTTAAACTGACTCTAAAGGATCCTTACCCAGGAAAGCACCAACTCTGTTCTGGCAGAGAGAGCACGTGGCTAAGATGCTGGTTCAGTCTAGAGAAACACTGCCTTCTGTGCTCCACGGAAGTCGCTCAGGTGCAGGTGTTACCAGCAAGAAGAATGGAGTTGTGGAGCCCAGAGATCTGGTTTGTCCCAGATGTAAAATTCTGGGAACACTTAAACACAGCTACACCCTTGCCTTATCTCAAGGACATCTTTGCAAGGTTTATATTTACAACCAGACCTTCCTTTAAGTAGCAATATCATGGTCTTTGCCCCACTACATTTAATCCTTGGGATGAACTAAAATTTTAAGTGTTAGCATGTATCTTGCCATCAGTAGCAAACTACATCAAAATACTGACTCTCAAAGCACTACAGAGTCTTAAAGGACTTCCCAAATATATTTTAGAACAAAATCTTCAGGTAGACATATAATCTTTAAAATCCCATGCTAACATTGACTTAACAAAGACAGATAGTTACAGACAAGCTTTTGATGCTCACATATGGGAAATTAATTATGTTCCAATGGCAAGTTACAGATTAAAAATAAATATGAAGTTCTATGTTGTTTTGATGGGATGGCTACATATACAGCCAGACATCTTTCATTATTTGAAATAAGTCTTGGTCCCAGTAAGTGCAAGCCTTACCAGGGCTGATTCTGTTCCTTAGGAGACACTTCCTGTTAAAGGGGTTGTTTGTTTGCCTGTTCATTCCTGTTTGTTGTCCCGCAGTACTGACGTTTAAATGGAAGGCTTAATGTCTGTTACTTGGGTGCAAGACCACTGAGCTTTACTTCCAGTCCTTGTTTGGAGACAGAATCTTGCTAAATTACCCACCTCTGCCACTATGGCCTGGGGATTTGTCTGTCTGTCTTTCTCTCCCCAGTGTTGAGTATAAGCATGTCCCTGGGTGCCTAGAATTTTTTGTGAGGCTTCTTTGGTTCAAATTCAGGTCCCCACGTTTATGTGGTAAGTATTTAACTAATGGTGGTGTCTCTCCAGTCTCCCCGCTCCCAAGCTGGGCTTCTTTTAGGAATAGTAACTGGGGCTGGAGGGGTGGCTCAGAGGTTGAGAGCACTGACTGCTCTTCCAGAGGTCCTGAGTTCAATTCCCAGCAACCACAGGGTGGGATCTAATGCCCCTCTTCTGGTATGCAGCTGTATATGCAGGCAGAACTCTACGTACATGATAAATAAATGTTTAAAAAAAAACAGTAACTGTTCTAGTTTCATTCTATTGCTGTGATAAAAAAAAAAACTCAGATAAAAAGCAACTTGGAGGGAGGAAATGGTTCATTTCAGATCATGCTTCCAGATAAGAGTCCAGCACCAAAAAAAAAAAGGTCAGAGCAGACACTCAAGCAGGAACTTGAAACAGAAATCCTAGAAAAAAGTTGTTTGTAGACAGTCCAGCCCAGACCCACTTGTCCAGGTATGGTACTACCCACAGTGGGCTGGGCCATCCTATGTCAAATAACAATCAAGACAATCTTGCATTGATATACTTAAAGGCAATCTGGATGACTCTATATTGTGTCAAGCTGACAACAGTCAAATGCCACAGTAACCAAGCCAAGTGCCATGAAAAATGATGATGATACCATCACTGGGAAGACTGAGGCATGAGGACCATGAGTTCAAGACCAGCCTGAGCTACACAGTGATGACACACCAGCCTGGACCACAGCATGAGACTTAGTCTGGGAAAGACTCCACTCTCCTTAACAGCCTGATAAACTAAAGCTAGTATGTAATAACTTTTCCACCCTAGCCTCAGCACTTCTCATCAAATTAACTATATGACATTTGCATATACATATGCATAACATACATACAAGCAATACACATACGTATACACACATACATATATAGACACATACACACATACGTAAATATACAAACACACACACATACACATACATAGACATAATTTTATTGTTTAATAGTTGTGAACCTCATTTTTTTCTCTACCTGGGAAAATTTGAGAAGTTAGTTTGATTTCCTAACATTTTTTCCCTCATGTGTATCTTGAGATAGAATGATAACTCCATCTAGAGTCTATCACAGGTCACTGTTGAACAAAAAAGAAAACTATATGAAAATGGCCTCATTGGAGAATGGAGAGAGATGTAGGAATGTAATCCAGGATGCACTGCCGTGATTGCAGAATGTGCTGGTGGTCCCACAGGGTGTGGCATAAATATACATCATTAAAGAATTATGTGTCTGTGCATACGGATATAGATGTCTGTCAGAGCCTAGTGAAAATGGGAAATCACTGTTACGAAATTAATAGAGCCTGTCTCGCTATTTAATACTGCTGCACAGCACATTAATGACACTATGCCTTTTTAACATCGCTGCCCCACGTGGAAACATTTAAGAACTTGAAAAGTACATTTGTTAATGTCTTCATAGAAAGCACCGTGTTCAGCCTGTTCTTTGAAAGGAACTGTCAACCATCTCTGAAATTCTTAGAAATGAGATGTTAAGAGTCTGTGGTGACAAGAATGGGCTCATTGTGGGCTGCCGATAGATAGTACAGACGCCTACAAATGTCTCAGTGTGCTTCGGTGCTGGCCTAATGATTTGTGCCTAATGGATCATGAAGAGCATTTCAAAACCTCCTTTACCCGAGCATCATCGACTCCCAGGACCTTGTCAAAGAAACAAAGAAAGAAAGAAAGAAAGAAAGAAAGAAAGAAAGAAAGAAAGAAAGAAAGAAAGGCCACCATGAGTGGCCGTCACAATGTCCAAGCTGATCCCCAAGTGTCCCTCACCCAATGCAACCTTTAAATGCATTTGGTGACTTCCCAGAGTGCAGCAAAAGTCAAAGGGAGCTCAAAAGAGTGCACCGGAGCTTTAAGAAAAACAACTTAAACCTAAAATCATATCAGAGAAGTGGGTGCTTCTTTGTGGGAAGAGTAAACAGTTTGAAAATTCTTAATTGTATTCAGTTAGAATAAAATAAAAGCTAATGGTGGTGAAGCACTTGCCAAGTGTGTGATGCTAACAAATGGGTTGTTTTCTTAGTTTCTGCAACTTGCCTGTCTCTTTATCGTTGATTACTTTATCCCTGGGGCCACAAAGATGCTAATAAATACTAACAGGCCTTATTTAACAACTGGAAAAGTCATGACTCAACCCAGGTCTCCCTGATTCCAGCATATGACTGTGTGATTACTCTCTGAAGTACACAAATTTTCCAGAAATCATACATGTATTCATGAAGAAATCCTTTTTTTTTGTTGTTGTTTTTTTGTTTTGGTTTTGGTTTTTGGTTTTTGGTTTTTGGTTTTTTGAAACAGGGTTTCTCTGTGTAGCCCTGGCTGTCCCGGAACTCACTCTGTAGACCAGGATGGCCTCAAACTCAGAAATCTGCCTGCCTCTGCCTCCCAAGTGCTTGGATTAAAGGCATGTGCCACCACTGCCTGGCTGAAAAAATCGTTACAAGACAGAGTTTGGTATTGACCCCTGTTCACACTCCAGCTTTCGTATGTGCCTTGTGTAACCTTGAATAAATAGACTGTCTACACTTCGGTTTCACATGAGCACACTGGACGGAAGCAAACCTGTAAGCGAGAATGTTCCATGATCTGGGGTCCATTTATTTGAAGGGTTTTTTTTAAAAAAACTATGGTTCTAAATTATTTTGCATCTAATATAAAATCATAAAATTGGAGAACCAGACTTTGGGGACTGTGGAACAATAGGGCACTATGAAATAATCCCAGGTTCAGACTAAACCCTAGAATTCTCTTCAAATGAACCAATATTTTTGCTGTCAGCCATCCCAGCAAGAGCTCCTGTGGGGACAATAAGAAAGGACTCAAGAGAAACCCCTTGGATGGGGAAATTATGTCCTTTTCCTTGAGTTTCAGAGCTGACTACTCCTAAGCCATTGTTGACACAATCCTAGAAAGAATCAAGAAGTCAATCTGACATGAACATCTATGACTGCAAGACAGCTGGAATTGTTCTTAATTGTTATTAACTTTCAGTAAAACTCCGTGTTATGATCTAGAGTGAAGTTCAGCAAACATTTTCTGTAAATAATTTAGGCTTTGTGACCATGCTATCTCTGTCGCAAGGACTTAACTCTGCTGTGGCAGTATGCAAGCAATGAGGGTAATTGTGTCCCAATAAAACTTTATTTATATACACGGATACAACATGATATAATTTTCTCTTAAAATGTTAAACCATTTAAAAACATAAAATCAGCCTGGCGGTGGTGGTGCACGCCTTTAATCCCAGCACTTGGGAGGCAGAGGCAGGTGGATTTCTGAGTTCGAGGCAGCCTGGTCTACAGAGTGAGTTCCAGGACAGCCAGAGCTACACAGAGAAACCCTGTCTTGAAAAAAACAAAACAAAACAAAACAAAGCAAAAAACCATAAAATCTATTCTTACCTTGCACCTTACCTATATAAAGACAGGCAGTTTTCAGACTTGAAACATCAGTCAGAGTTTGCCAGACCCTGATCTAGGAAATTAAGGAGGACATTTTCCTGAGAGCAAGACAGCAAAAAAGAAAGAAAAAGACTTTGCCCTTCTGGGAATGAGAATAAAAACACATTGTAGCAGCTACCATCAAGGGCTGGGGATATGGCTCAGTGGTTAAGAGCACTGACTGCTCTTCTAAATATCCTAAGTTCAAATCCCAACAACCACATGGTGGCTCACAACCATCTGTAATGGCATCTGATGCCCTCTTCTGGTGTGTCTGAAGACTGCTGTATATAAGTATACTTATATATAATAAATAAATAAATTTTAAAAAGAAAAAAGCCACCATCAAAAGACAGACAGAAACCCACTGACTGTTTTTTTGTTGTTGTTGTTGTTGTTTTTGAGAGAGGGTCTCATGTAAACCAGGCTAGCCTCCAACTCTCTTCATATCCCAGGATACCCTTGAACTTTTGATCCTCCCATATCCCCTCCAAGTTTTGGGATCACAGCCATGAGCCACTGCTCCTCACAATAAAAGGTGGTGCACGCCTTTAATCCCAGCACTTGGGAGGCAGAGGCAGGAGAATGTCTGACTTTGGAGCTGGCCTTGTCCACAGAACAAGTTCCTCCGGGGCAGCCAAAATAAAATACAATAAACCAAAATTTTAAAATTTTAAAAAAGAGACAGCCATGTTTTGTGGAATGTGGAATTTCCTCCAACTTACCAAGGCCCACACTGTCTGAATTTTAGCACTGTCAGCACAAAAGCAACGATGCTTTTGTGCTGCTGAAAAATTAGTTATTATAGACATAGTCCTGGGGTATATGGAACACACCCTCAGGCTGTTTCTTTCTCCTCTCTTCCTTTTATGGACATTTTAGCTTCAAAACTGTTTAATTATTCTTAGTCCCTATCTTAACCACTAATTTCCCTAAACCTGCTACTAGATAAATAGAAAAGCAAAATAAATTATCATTACTGAAGCCACAAAATTATTTTTTAATTTTTTTCTTCCTTGTTTTGTGTTGTTTTGTTTTGTTTTTTAAGACAGGGTTTCTCTGTGTAGCCCTGGATGTCCTGAAACTCACTCTGTAGACCAGGCTGGCCTCAAACTCAGAAATCTGCCTGCCTCTGCCTCCCAAGTTCTGGGATTAAAGGCGTGCGCCACCAACACCCGGCTTTTTAATTATTTATTACATAAAGAGTAATTTGTTTATTTAAAAGTACATAAGAATTTACATAAGTACATAGTATTACATAACAACCTAAGAATACATAAGTATTTATATAAGAATATAAAATCAATTTTTATTTTATTTTGTATTAATCATTTTATTCATTTACATTTCAAATGATAGAGTAAATCAAGAGATTTACTCCTTTCACAACTTGAAGACAAAAGACAAAACTACGACATCAGTACTCAGGGACTAAGTATGTGACTCAGTTTGCAGAGGGTTTTCCTAGCGTACGTAAGCCCCGGGTTCAATCTCCAACACCACACAAAACCAACTTAGACATGATCATGGCTTAGATCATGGCTATGATCCTGAGCTTGAAGGGAAGACAGGAGGACCAAATATCCCAAGGTCATCCTGGGCTACAGAGAGAGTTAGAAGCCAGCATGGGTTACGTGAGAGTTTCTTTAAAAAGAAAAAGAAAAACTACTCAGAGGTTCTCTGGTGATATCTCTCCTTATGTAAAAACTTCAACATGTCTGTCTTTTCCTCCAGTGAGCCTCTGCTTGTGTGTGTGTGTGTGTGTGTGTGTGTGTGTGTGTGTGTGTGCATGTGTGCATGCATTCCCATGGGCCTTTCTCCAGCCTTTACTTTTATGCACACTTTGAAATAAAAACTCTCATTAAATACATCCATCTTTTGGATTAACCAAAGGAGAGTTTGGTGAACATTAATGTAGCATAGAAAAATCGATATATCACAATTAGTGAAAGGCAATTGGAAAAACCTCCTGGGTTTTATTTTATTTTTATTCAGACACACTCGGTTTGTTTGGATGGCAAATAATTTTGCTACCCATTCCATCAGCCAGAATTCTTGAACCAATGAAGGCGACGGACACTAATGAGAAGACATTTTTCATGTCCGTTACATCTGACTCAACACTAAGTTGCTTAATGAATTACATTTCGGTTTCATCTTAGAGTTGATTAAATATTTAACATTTGGAACAAAAATATAGCCACATATGATACGTTAATGGTGAGGTGTAAAATAGCTTCTAGCAATCAGCTTCAGAAGTGCATCTACAGGCAGCACTAATAAATATAATCTAACCAAACTGGGTATGGTAGTATACTTCTTTAATCCCAACACTCAGGAGGCAGAGGCAGATGTGTCTCCATAAATCCAAGTCAATCCTGGTCTACATAGAGCTCCAGGGCAGCCAGGGCAACACAGAACCCTGGCTCAAAAACAAAAACAAACAAAATCAAAAAAACAAAAAATGAAAACCACAAACTCAATGACCCAATAGTTTGGGTTAGAAAATTCAGGCCGAAGAAAATAGTTGACAGCTGGGCATTGGTGACACACGCCTGTAATCCCAGTACTCTGGGAGGCAGAGGCAGGCGGATTTCTGAGTTCGAGGCCAGCCTGGTCTACAGAGCGAGTTCCAAGACAGCCAGGGCTTTACAGAGAAACCCTGTCTCGAAAAAAAAAAGCCTAATCCAGAAAACCAAAATAAAAAAAAAGAAAACAGTTGACATGTCAGGTCATTTGGCTACACATTGATCCACCACTTCCTTTAGCTGGATGTTAGATTCCTTTTTAAAAAACAACTGAAAAACTGAACGTACTCCTTTTAGTAGAGCAAAACCCAGTTTTCAGGAATTGGCCAATCTCTTGAACAGATATAGGCTTTCTAGTTGACTGTGGGGCACACCTCTCCACACTAAGGGAAAGGTCTGAATTTTAGCTGCTGAGGTAATACAGGGCTAAGTTCATCTGTATGAGTGGAGGATTTATTATTAGAGTTGGTAGTTAAGGGAAGGTGGACAAGGTAAACCATCAGTATCATAAAAGAAACACACTGCAATAAAACATATTCATGGCGTCCTTCCCTATTTATGGACACTTGAGCATAAAGAGAATGAGTCTTTCTTAAGTTCTAACTTAAACATTAATTATTAGGAAATTTAATTAGGAAATTAATTAGGAAAATTAATACGTAGTTCTGATTTAGAAGTTGCATGGACCAGCTGAACTGCAAGATTTCTCAGTAAAACAGCAACTTTGATTCAATTGATTAAGTAATTTTGTAACATTATTGGGATAAAATTAACACATCAAACTGCCCATATTTAAGAGGCAAAGTTGAGCCAGTGTTGACATATATACTCGCAAAACGAATTATTGAAATCAGGAAAATTAACATTTCCATCATACTTAAGATTTCCCACCACCACCCCTTCCAACTCAGTCCCGGCTCACCTCTGTTCTTTTTCTCGCTTGCTTTTATCATATAACGCTGGGTGTTAAATAGCCCTTTACTGAATGTTTTCCCGTGTGCATCTTACTTAGCTGGGTATTCAGTTGTCTCGTCTTAGATTTCATCTTTGAAATCATGAGACTGCTGATCATTCACCTGACAGCCCAAAGGCACAGCAGTAACCCTCACAAAACAAAACAAAACAAACAAAAAACGTAATGCTTCCAGAGAGTTCTGCAGCTAAAGATCCTTGGTGGTGACAGTCTCATCAAAAGTGGTATATCCACCACACAGTGATTTTTTTTTTTCTGTTTCATCTGGTCCTTTGAGGTCTCCATGAGGGTTTTTGGATATGAGCATGTACTTTGGGGTTTGGGGTTTGCTTGATTGAATGGGGATTTTCTTCATCGCGTTATTGTTTGTTGCGGTGTGAGGGAATAAGACCAGGACTCTGAGCTTGTTGTGCAAGAATTCTACCATACAGCTATACTGGCAGCTCCCTGAGGGCTTTGATGACGTGGACAGAGGCAGACACCCCCCACTTCATTCTTAGTTTATCTGTTTTGAATGGTCACATTCACTGAATCGTGACACCATTGGAAATGTCATCACAACCAATATTTTGGAGATAGAACTAGGGACTCGTCTTGGCCACCAATGCAAGAATGGCATCTTTCTCTTCAGATGACAAACTTCTGAAGGCATTCTGTCATCTCCTCAGAGATTCCTAGCAGAATGAAGTGAGTGTATACATGGATATAAGATCACCCACAAGAGCATGAAATTCTCAAATGATATTTTTGGGGGAGGGAGCAGGTTTCTCTGTGTAACAGCCATGGCTGTCCTGGAACTCACTTTGTACACCAGGCCGACCTCAAACTCACAGAGATATGCTTGCCTTTCCCTTCCAAGTGGCTTTCCCACCACCACCCAGTTAAATGATAATTTTTAATAAGATAATGCTTTGTGGAAAGAATAAATTGAACTGACTCCTAATCACTTAGCATCATTCCCACAGATTGGTACATCTAAAAGATTCTCGCCGATGGCAACAACACAGAGACTCACAACTGGTCAAAGTGCAGAGAAGAAAAGACTACAAAATCTTCATCCTTAAATGGGATATCTATATCACCAGGCCTCCGCTCAAGGCACATATACACTAATAGATGCTGTGACAGCATGCCCAAGACCTGCATAAACTCAAGACAGACAAGATCCCATCATGGAGAGAGGAGGTGTAGGTATTGGCAACTGGTAGCTGCTGAGAGAGGAAGAGTCCATTTCCTTTAAGAGTGTGTCCCCTGGCCGGGAGGTGGTGGTGCACGCCTTTAATCCCAGCACTTGGGAGGCAGAGGCAGGCGGATTTCTGAGTTCGAGGCCAGCCTGATCTACAGAGTGAGTCCCAGGACAGCCAGGGCTACACAGAGAAACACTGTCTGGGGGGGTGGGAGGGGGGGGAACCAAGAGTGGTCCCCTGGTAGGACCACTATACTCCAGTGGAAGCCCAAACACCCAAGAGTATATGAGTGCCACAAATAACATAGGATGATTTTTTTTTTTTTTTTTTTTGGTTTTTCGAGACAGTGTTCTCTGTATAGCCCTGGCTATCCTGGAACTCACTCTGTAGACCAGGCTGGCCTCTGCCTCCCAAGTGCTGGGATTACAGGCATGCACTACCACGCCCAGCTCTTGGATGATTTTTTTTTTTAAATGAAGACATGAAGTTGTGTGGGTAGGTGGCAGGGTGGGTCTAGAAGGATATGGAGGAGAGGAATGAATCTGATCAAATGAATCTGATGCATTGTATAATGTATTCATTCCCAAATAATTAGTAAAATACTTTAAACATAAATTTTATCTCTAAAAATTAATTTAAAAAAATAGAAATAAAATCCATCTTACAAGGCTCCTTTATAAACTCTCTCCTCACTGTTCAGCCTTCCAGTGTTCCCTGCCACTCCTGCCTCTGGTCCACCAACAATCCTATAACTCAGTATTCAAAAGAAAGAAAAATCAGGGCATGTCTTGTTAAAGAGGAACTGAATTTCACATCTTCCTGAAATCCCAACTTAAAGAAACTTTTTCCATAAGCTGAAAGATAGTTTCATCAAAATGCTACCACCTGAGACTTAGATGCCTAAGTTCCAGATATGTCCCTGACATTAATATAAAGTATATCTTCAAATAAATTCTTCTTCCTCTCAGGGTATAAAATGATCTCTTTCCAAATCTGACAGATTATATCCATGATGCCCAGGGTAATAGGAACTTTCAGCGTACTAACAACTCATAGGGTATATGCCTTCAAACATACAGGTTAATTTGGTGATATACAATGAATATGGTTTTTTTTTTAATATTTGCTAGTTTGGTAAAGTTGTAGTTGTAGGCTCTCCTTTAAGATCCACAATTTCACTAGCTCTAGGTACTTGGTTTGGTTTCCAGTACTAGGCAAGATTATCTTCTTGGTAAATGGGTATTAAGTTCAATTAGAGAGCCATTGGTTGGGCTAAAGAGATGGCTCAGCATTTAAGAGCACTGACTGCTCTTCCAAAGGTCCTGAGTTCAAATCCCAGCACCCAGATGGTGGCTCACAACCATCTGTCATGAGATCTGACTCCTTCTTCTGGAGTGTCTGAAGACAGCTACAGTGTACTTACATATAATAAATAAATAAACCTTAAAAAGAGAGAGAGACAGAGACGGAGAGAGCGAGAGAGCTGAAGAGACAGCTCAGCAATATAGAGAGCTGTTGGTTACCAAGGTGTGTGTGTGCCACTGCCGCCCCCTTAAAGCTACTGTGTCATGCTAGACAGTGTGGTGGGTCATAGATGTCACAGCTTGTATAGGACTGCTGGTAACTTCCCTCTTTTGGAAGCTTGCATAGCACCTTCTGATACCATGAAAGCTAGGGAGAAGGCTTGCAGGACAGTTGCAGCTCACAGGACCTCTGGGCCCTGTGTCTGAAATGTGTGCTACCTCCATCAATGGGGAATTACCTTCCACCTAGGAGGCACAACCAGGGGCAAGAGCAACATGTCTGTAGAGTCTTGAACAACCCTGAATGAATAACTCAAAAGACTTCTGATGCCCAGTGTTGGGGTTTTACAAGGTGGCCTTTCACTCTTGGATTGGATTTCAGTTAAGCTCTGTATGTATGATTATACACGGGCTTACATGTGTTGTGGGGTTTTTAGATAAATAATTAGTCGTATGATTCCTTATAAAACAGCCTTATTGTTATTTTGCTTTGTTCTCTCTCTTCCTTCTGTACCTATCTCCCTCTCCTCTCCCTAGTTAGAGCATCCCATCCTTCTGACACCAAGAACTACAGTCAACTAAGGAAAGCTGAGACTGGGAGAATAGTCTTCCTCAAAGAAGAGCACACCAATTGGTTCTCCAATACCAAATGCTTGGCCCTGAAAACAAAGGCATACAAGCCACATTAGACAGACTGAGCATGCCATATTTATATATATATATATATACATAGATGCATGTGATAACAATTAACGGGAAAAGAGTCCATGAATTTGAAAGGGAGCAAAGAGGAGTATGTGGGAGGAGTTGGAGGAAAGAAAGGAAAAAAAATAAATCAAGTAACTATAGTCTCAAAATTCACAAAAAGACATTAAATCATTTAAAAATACCTGCTTGTCTACCCTAATCAAACCACCATATTCTCTGCTTCATTATACCCTCTCTGTAAAGACATATATTAAATAAATCATGATAAAGGGTGAAATACGAACAGAATTGCCCCAAATGAACCAGCTGCCCAGTGATGCCAAATTATCTTCACAACATTTGGGAAAATTTTCTAAGAAGTCATTTAGGGCAATGTTCAAAAACAGAAATTCTAAAAATGGTGACATTTTGCAAGAAAAGTTGGAGGATGTCTTTAGCCAGGGGGCAGGTCGGGGGAGGAACGTTTCTAGCTTCCAGCTACTTGAGATGCCAGTACATGTTTTAAACTTTTGAGTAGCCACTCACTCTTAGGACTCACTCTTAAGTACACATGGTACTTAAGCAAACAGCAATGGCACAGCAGCACCACTGTTTATAAAGCTTTAGACTCTCGGAGGACCCTTAAAAGAAGCCCTGAAGAGGGTTGCCTGAGACTGCCCCTCACCATGGGCGTAGCTGCAAAGCCCAGGAGCCATGGAAATGCTTGTATCCGGAGAGGAACATACGTGCACATGCGGGGTAGTCCTGACCTGTAGCATCCTGTGTATTCTAAATGCCTGGAATTCCCATAGAACATTGTGGGTGTTGTTCTAACTCCATAATAACTCATTTAGGAGAATGCAATTAGCTTCACACATATAAAACAACCCCAGTATAAATTCAAATCAATAAAGCAAATGGACAGAGTGGGAACAAATGAGTCAGACTTGGTTGGAACTCAGGCCTGCCACTCACTTAGGAAGAGTGGGAGTCTGATTTTTCTGGGGCTGTGGTAATGAGCTTTTCATCACTGTGTGATATAACAGGGGAGTGGGGGGGAGCCAGGCAGTGGTGGCACACGCCTTTGATCCCAGCACTTGGGAGGCAGAAGCAGGCAGATTTCTGAGTTCGAGGCCAGCCAGGGTCAAACACCACCACCACCACCCAGCTACTTTGGGGCCATTTTGATCCAAACTGAAGAAAACATTAGGCCACCTAGGTTTAAATATTGATTCTACCACGCCTCGTCTGTATGACACTGGACAATTTTTCCCTTCAGTTTAAAGCTTACCATAGAGGGTAATGCTGTGTATTAAATGATACAACACGTGTGGAGAGCTTGGGAGGTTGCCTAGCACATCATTAGAACTCAGCTCCAGCCAGGAGGTGGTGGTGCACGCCTTTAATCCCAACACTTGGGAGGCAGAGGCAGGTGGATTTCTGAGTTCGAGGCCAGCCTGGTCTACAGAGTGAGTTCCAGGACAGCCAGGGCTACACAGAGAAACCCTGTCTCGGAAAAAACAAACAAACAAAAACAAAAACGAAAAAAGAACTCAACTCCATAGTGGCTGGTTATCACTATCATCCATCACTGTGATTAGTAACTAATTACATGTTACTACCTTCATACAAACATCCAAGGTGCCTCAGTTTACCTTTTCATAAAGCAGGTATGATGAGATTATTCTTAAGACCAGTATGAGAGAGAATGACGTCATCCCAGCCAAGGTCTGAGTATGGAGGCTCTGGCTCCGTCACACACTAAAATGTGACTTCACTGTGCCAAATTTAATACTCACTAGTGAAGAAACACTGGACACTTGGAAGCAACTGGAAAAGGTGGGACCTGGTAGCCAGCTTTATTTATTGTCAAGGCCAGCACATTCATAAACTCTCCTCATTAAAATTTGCCAATTAATAAGCAGTGGCATAGCCCCTAGCAAAGGTCAGCCGCAGCCTAAGCAAACTTATCAAAAATTCAGAGAGGTTCAGAGTTTGGGAAAAGTTCATTCTTCCCTTAATTAACGGATCTAATTACAATCCTGACATAACAAAATGCAAAATGCACACTTCAAAAGACACCAAGTCAAAGGTTTAACAGCCCAGATAACCTTCTCCTTTGGTACAGGGTGACCCAAATGTAGGGAGGAGGGAGGAGGGAGGAGGGAATCTTAAAGTACAGTCAACAGCGTGGATGAAAGGGCTTTTCAAGAAATGAACACTTGGTAGCACATCAGAATCCCAGCACAGTAAAAAAACTGAGAGGGAATTAAAAACTCCCACATCCCAGGATCTGGGTGAACACAGAGTCAAGACTGGCTAATCGTCCTTCTTAGCAGACATCAAAGTATTTGTTTGATGACCTTTACTGGCTGGTTATGAATAGCACTTTGACATCCTCAGAGCCTGTAATTGTTGCCTCCTTTGGATAAAAACCTAAAGTATATGGACACAGAATGGATATGCTGTGTTTAAACTGTTTGGGAAATAACAGGTCCAGGGTTTCAAATCAGGTTAGCACTCCGCTAAGGCTTAGCAAGAGAACGCGCACAGCCTGCCCGGCAGCCCATCCACTCAGGGAGCCGCCATCTTGGAAGGGTTGATCCAAGCATCCCACAGGACTTCAAAGGCTTTGGAAAGCTGAGGTTTTGACTCATTACATAAAAGTTAGTGGGTGGAACAATGAGGAAACATTGGATCTTAGTGTTCCCCCACCAGTTTTAAGGGTCTTTAAAACTTTTAGACAGCAAGAAGCTTTTCATTCATAATGCCTCAAAAGCTTCCTAAGTGTCTAACAAAACACACATGAACAAAGGTGAGAAAAATCTGCTCAACAATTAAACACATCGTAGGTGAATCCAAACCTGAAAGAAGAACCATGCTCAAAGGCACAAAGTGATTCATTTAAAGCCAAGAGAAGCATGCGACCCTGCCTCCACAGGTCACAGGTGGCAATTCCATCTGTGTGTTGATTTGTTCAGTAAATTTCTGTTGAGCCTCTTGCACGTGTCGAGCCTTATTCGTCTGCAGGATGTGATCAAGCATCCAAGCCAGACATGATCCTCCCCCTCACAAAGCTCCTATGCTAGTAGAGGAAGAGAGATGATTAAACCAATAAACAAATGCTAAAGATGAACCAGGCACTGCTGTTCAGAGATGATCAAAATGAAGAACTGATGCTGCCCTTTGGATGCCTCTCCCCCAAACGCTCCCTATGCTATCGGTTTGGTGCTATTGATAAGTGATAGAAACTTTAGAAGGAGAGACTTGTCCAAAGGTCCTTAGCTAACAAAGAGCATGGATTGAGACGACTCTAGGCTGCAAGTCTCTTTCTTCCTTCTCCAATCCTTTTCCCCTGACCTTACATGATGTAAGCTGTTTCATTCTTCCATGAATCCTCATAAGGCTACTCTGAATTCTTACAGGGCCCCAAAGCAAGAGGACCAATTTACCAAGAACTATACTGCCCCCAAAACCTTGAAGCAAAGTAAAATTTATTTTTTTTCTTTGCTTTTTGCTTGTTTGTTTTTGAGACAGGGTCCCTCTGTATAGCCCTGGCTATACAGAGAACTCACGCTGTAGACCAGGCTAGCCTCAAACTCAGAGATTATCCTGCCTTTGCCTCCAGAGTGCTGGGATTAAAGGGGTGCATCACCAGGCCCGGATTAATCTATACCTCAAAATAGCTAGTAGAGAAGACTTTTTTAATATTTTCAATATTAAAATTAAAAAGAAATGAAAACTGAGGTAAGAGATAGCCAATGGCAACTAATCAGTGTCCACTGTCTGCCTGTATTGACAGCAGTCGGAATGAGGGCACACTTCGGGAGTGAAGTGGACAGACTTACCGGTGGACTGCCTGAATGTGGGAAGAGCTGAGAGAAGACACAGGAAGGGGTGGGGTTGGCCTTGGAAATCAGAGTGATTTATAAGTCATTGAAAGAGAAAAATAGCTTTGAGGAAGAAGTGGATGTGAGTGATAGAAACTCCTCTCTCTCTCTCTCTCTCTCTCTCTCTCTCTCTCTCTCTCACACACACACACACACACACACACACACACACACACACACTTGTAAATAGCAAACCTTGGGAAGATGAAGCTTGAGGATCCCAAGTTCAGCTTCACCCTGAGCTAAGGGATGGAGGGAGGCTATCCACGAGAAAACTCATTTAGACAGGAGGATGAAAATATGCAAACCCAAGATCCACATCAAATTGAGAGTTACTCCCTCATTCTCATTTAAAGCCAGAGGATTGAGTAGAGGCTCCCGGGCAAAAGGGAGTCCTTTTCCAGAAGAGCGGTTCTCAGAACCAGGGCGGGCAGGCGGGCGGGCGGGCGGGAGGGGTAGTTGCTCTGGCTCAAACACAGTAATTCTAGCCTGTGTTTGGGTCCAGGAGCGTGGCGGGGGAGGGGACAAAAAAAAAAAAAACGAAGGAAGCGAAGAGGCTAGACGGGAGCTCGTGTGCCGCTTTGAAATCCAAGGAAACCTTTCTGGAATCAACAGCCCTGGGGGGCCGCTGCGAAGCGGCAGATCGGCGCTGCCTGGTGAGTGCTGCTCCTTCAGGAGAAGGAGGGCGGTGCTCACACACAGCTGTCAAGAGTCCCTGAGCTCAGGGGCTGGAGAAGGAAATCGAGGTGTAGCCTGGGGTGAGACTGCCCCCTCGCGGCCTCCATCGTTCATGACCCACGAAGCGATCCAAAATCATGATGGTAAAGAAAGTTACAGCATTCAGCTGCCTCTATTTTCTCCCCAAAAGTACAACTTTTCTAGAAGTTAATCCCACGGGTTCAAGTTAAAGAAACATCGAAAAAATGAGGAAAGGAGAAAATTCCAGATTACTTTAAGCACCACGCACCCCACCAAAAAATGTCCATTTGTTTCTTTCTTTCCTTCCTTCTTTCTTTCTCTCTTTCTTTCTTTCCTTCTTTCTTTCAAGCAGCTACACACCTGTAATCAAGAGGCTGAAACAGAAGAATCAAAAGTTCCTTAGAGGCTAGCCTGAGCTACATAGGGACTCTCCCTTAGAGAGGCTTTTGTTCAATGGCTTAATTTTTTTCTTGAGTTTATTTGGGTTTTGTTTGGTTGTTGCTTTGGTTTTTACATGCATCACTATTAATACGAAAACATTTGCTTTTTCCAGATTTGCTTTGTGTATTTTAAATTAAATAAGTCATTTCTGATGAAGAAGTTGGGTAGGGGATCTTTTTGTTTTAATTTATTGATATATTTATTTACATTTCAAATGATTTCCCCTTTTCTGGACCCCCACTCCCCGAAAGTCCCATCAGTCCCCTTCCCTCCCCCTGTTTTCCCACCCAGCCCTTCCCACTTCCCTGTTCTGATTTTGTTCTATACTGCTTCACGGAGACATCATACTAAGTGGGGTAGGGGATCTCTTATCACACTGTTCAGGTTGACAGCTTAACAGATTCAAATACCTGGTGTTCTTTTAAGCCCCGGAGTATGACCTTGCTATGAAAACTACACATGCATCTGATTACCCGGTGTCTTGATCTAGACTCCCCTGCTAAAAGAGCCAGAGACAAGGAGTTGAATAAAATTAATGCCAGGAAGCAGAAGTGTGGCCAAGTGGAACATCCCAGGAAGTCCAGCACCTCAGAGGCTGAGGCAGGAAGCTCACAGGGTAGAGACAGCCCAGTGAGGTCCAAGCCACCCTGCGATGCACAGCAAGATACTGAGCCCCTAAACACAAAGGAGAAAGTGCAAGGAGGAGCGGGGCTGGAGAATAGAGGGACCTGGAGCAGGAGTGGATAGGGTCAGAGTAAAAAAAAAGCAAAAGAGAATCCAGAGATGGGTGCGTGTGCCGCCCGGAGCCCAGTCCCCAGAGAGCTTCTGAGAACCCACGGGGCACCTCGAGAATGTCTGTCTGAAGGAGAGAAATCGGGTCTGTGTCAACCACCTCTCATTCCTTCTTGGTAAAAGACTGTTCTTTTTGTATCTGGTCTGGGGTCATAGGAAACAGCTGACTGGCTCCCTTCATGGCTGTATCAAAGTCTGGAGACAGAAGATGAGAGAGATGCCTAAGAAACCGCAGAACCGAGGTTTAAAGTCCTCCTCGGCTGAGTCGGAAAAGATAAACCAAGGGGGGGATGGCAGGCATCTGAAACTTGCAGGGAGGCTCTCGTCGTGAATCATAAGCTCAGGAAGCCATGGCTCTGTGGAGCACGCCACACAACATTTGCTGCTTGCTAGCTGGTGAGTTTTGGCAACTCTTCCCACTGAACTCTGATTTCTTCATCCATAAAGTAGTAATAATGGTAGCTATAATTAAGTGCTCTTCTGAATAATAAATGTGTTAATATATGTGAGGTGCCTGGTGCAAAGAGGAAAGCACATTAAGTTGTTATACTATTGTTAATAAGATAACAATTATAAGAGCAATATCTCACTTGCCGCGCTGGCCTCGAGTTCTGGCTCGCGTTTCTAGACTCCATCACGCTCTCAGCCTTGCTTTGTAACCTTGCTTTGTAACTCTGTAACAGGTGCAAGATAGGTGGTTTGCCTACCTCATCCCTCTCTCTATTCTTTCTCCATAGCTTCAAGCATTGTGCTAGCTTTAATCTATAATGCTACTTTGTTTCTCAGACTACTTAGCTTTATCTTCCAAAAGGCCAATCATTTATTATTTATATAAACACTATCCCCCACCCAGCCGCCATCCCCACACTATGCAAGCATCTAGGGAGCAATGCCTTTTGGGGATATTATTTTAAGGTATTTTGTAGCAATACGCAACAAGACAAAACAGACCTAACCCTACAAAACACACCTGATCTTTCTTTCATAAGACCCACCCCGCATCTAACCTAGTAACCTTCACTTCGTAAGTGTGCAGTATTGGCCCCCGTTTTCATCCCTTTGTTGAATATTTCAGCACCTACTCCGAGATGATTGATGTATTAAGTGTTCAGAAAAGACTCAAAGGTGATTAAAGTGTGAGTTATGGTATCATGATCCCCGCGGTCTGTGGGAGAAGATAATAAATACTGAGCGTCCCTCACTGTAACAGTGAATGATGTGTCTTTGCAGGAAGACAGTGGGATCCTTTAGGGAAGAAGCCAAATCATGTTGTATTCCCTGTGGTGGGCAGGAAGCTCCTAATATGCTCTTTCAGGAGAAGGAGAAATGATGGAACTATGGAACTCGGTTGCCTGAGATGGAAGAAGACTACGATATTCTACCAAGAAGGCTCTCAGACGGCTTTGCTCTGGTTGACATACCCTTCCTAAAATGCGAATGGAACTTTAGTTTCCGCTATAACGCTATCAAGAGAGAGGGTCTCTATCCCATGCGGGCTCTGCTCTCAGCAGTGGCTTTGCTGCTGTTATAAAAGGATGCACTGAGTCCCTCTTCCTCCTTGGCTCTTTCTCCCTTCTGCCATCTGAGAGACGTTGTTTCTCCCCTCCGCAAGATAAGACACTTCAGGCATCAATCTTACCAAGAGACAAAGCCCTCATCAAACTCCAACCCTGACGAGGCCATGATCTTGATCTTCCTACCCTCCGGACTGTGAGAATTAAATTCGTCCTTTATAAATCACCCAGTCTGTAATATTCTGCCAGAGCTACACAAAATATAGATGGGGGGAAGAAATTGTAGGTGAAGTCAAATTAAAAGGCCAGGAGCTGAGGTAGTAGCTTACCTGGTAAGGGTTGCTAGCATGCATAAAGGCCTATGTTCAGTCCCCAGCACCAAATGTACTTCCATCTGTAATCCCGACCCTCAAAGGGTTTAGACGAGAGGATCAGAAGTTCAAAGTTATCCTCAGGTCTGTGTGAAGTTCAAGGCCAGCCTGGGCTACATATGACCTTGTCTCAAAAAAAAAAAAAAAAGCATTGGGGAGGATTCAAAGAGATTGAAATATAAGTGAATACATTCTTAGTTCATGGGACAGAAGCAGAGAGGAGCTATTTGTGCCTAGTCTACAACAGCACTGACCACATGATGGGAAGTTAGGATAGTTATCAAGAAACAACAGAAGGATACGCTGGAGAGAACTTTTAGGCCACTTACCTGAAACTTACGGTTGGTGATTCATTATTTTATGATGACGTGAATCCACAGGGCACTGTTGAAGAGCACATGCAGTTTATCACTTACCATAAAAAGGCTACATTTTACCTTGCTATGGAGACCACCTCACCCAGCACAGTTCTATCTATAAATCAGGCTACAAGTTCACAGAGAGCCATCTAGACATTGCATATAGTATGTGAACCTCAAGCTGTATCTTACAGAAATAATGTTTCACAGATGTTTTAATAGCTATATGTGTTGTTCCAGCAGGCAAACCAACTGTAACATTCCACAAAGGTTTTCTCAGTCAAGCCAGACCTGGAGACCAGCAGAAACATCTGGGAAAGAAAAGAGGGTGGGATAGCAGACTTGTTCCCAAGGTTCCATTACAGGAGAGTGAATCTGATGTTGGAAACGGTCAAGGAACTACGCTGGCTAGCCGTCCTCACCACAGTGTCTGTGGGAAGCAGTAGGAAGACATAGCAGAGAGGAAAAATCCGAATGCTGAAGCAGGCAATGAATAAATGAGATGCCGATGCTGGAGAGATGACTTAGAGCAGTGGTCCTCAAGCTTCCTAATGCTGCGACCCTTTAATAGAGTTGCTCATGTTGTGGTGACCCGCCCCCCAACCATAAAATTATTTCATTGCTATTTCATAACTGTAATTTTGCTACTGTTACGAATCATAATACAAATATATGTGCCTGCCAGTGGTCTTAGGCAAGCCCTGTGCAAGAGTCGTTCCACCACCCCCCCAAAGGAGTTGTGCCCCACAGATGGAGAACCACTGGCTTAGTGGCTAAGAGCTTATGCTGCCCTTGCAGGGGACCTGAGTTCTTCTACAGCAAACACATCAGTGACTCACAATCCCTTGTAATTCCAACTCCAAGGGATCCAATGTTCCCCCTTCTAGACTCCACAGGTACCTGTATTTGTACATGCAGTTATGCACACAGAGACACATAAACATACATAAGCTAAAAAAAATAAAACTAAATCGTTAAATAAAGAAGGAAATCCCCTAAAGAAGGAACAGACTCACACAATCCATGAAAGCCATCTCTTGGGCACGCCAGTAACACACCAGAGGTAAGCAAGAATGAGTCTTCAAGTGCCTTCCCTTTCAATAACAGTGAAGCTTGAAGTTCTGAAAATTAGTCATACCCAAAGAGTCCTCCAGAGAAATTAGAAAAGCTCACCCGTCTCCAGCTGGTACTTTGCTCTGTTAATGGCATGTGTACATGTGAACAAAGGGTTCAGTGCTCCTATTAATTACCTAAAAATGATTAATCTCCCTTCTCCAGGAGGGATTTAGGCAATCAAGAGGTAGATCTCCAAGGTGGTTACTGTTGAAAGTCACCTTGACAGAATCTGGATTCTGGGAGCCCACCCTCTAGGCAGGCCTGTGGGGAATTACCTTAATTGTATTAACTGAGGGGGAAAGATCTGACCCTGTGGGCGGCACTGTTCCCTGGGCAGGGGATTCTGGACTGTATAAAATGAAGTTAAGACAAAAAAGCAGCAGAGTGAATTCATGCCACCGGGTTGACCGATGGTTACTGGGGGAGGGGGGTGACCAGCCACTTCAGTATCCGGCAACCTTGGCTTCCTGGCTACTTGGGCTATACCTTCAGATATGAGCTAGGGTGTTTTTCCTTGGGTTGCTTTTGGAGTGTGTTTTGTCATAGCAATGGGAAAAGAAGCTAAGACAACCTCCTAATACTTTTTTTCTTTTTTTTTTTTTAAAGTACTCCTTTTTAAATTTTATGTGTACGCTGTAGCTGTCTTCAGACACACCAGAAGAGGGAATCAAACCCCATTACAAATGGTTGTGAGCCACCATGTGGGTGCTGGGAATTGAACTCAGGACCTCTGGGAGAGCAAGCAGTCAGTGCTCTTAACCACTGAACCATCTCTCCAGCCCTTAATACTTTCATATATCACAGAAATGAAAGATGTATTCCTCCCTTGCCTGTGCAAATGTCCTTCTTCCTGTCCCCATTCTGTACACCAGTCTAGGACACTTAAAAAAAAATGTACTCCTGTTGGGTTCTGATCCTATCCTTAAAGTAGAACTGTTAGGACCCAAAATTTCTAAGCATAGCCCATGGTGGAAGTCACTCTTCTCTGTCACCATCAGAATGACTTTTCTTTATTACCTAACATCACATGTTTCAACTAAATCAGTTACAGGATCATGTTTTTTTTCTAATGCTATTAGTTTTCCTACATGTGCTGCTAGCAGATGATAAATTTTTATTTCAATAGCCAGCAGCCTTGCAGTCCATCTTCCTCTACTCAAAACTGTAATTTGGATTTTCTGATTTTTCACATCTCTTGTAAATATTCCAATAGATCCAAAATGGCTCTTGACAACTGCCACCACAAAGAGCTCTCTGGAATATGCACTCCAAATTACTTAATGCTAAAGAGAATTTCAACGGAGTAGAATGTTCAATTAAATGACTTTGGTTTTGTCTGAAAATTGCTTGTGTGTCACTATGTTCAGCACCTGTAGTGATTCGGATGGAGCTGTAAACATAGGAACTCAGCCTTATAAATGGTGTAGAGGGGCAGGGCTATCACGCAGAGTTTGGTAAGAACAGTCTGTTTGGGTTGGAGAGATGGCTCAGCAGTTAAGAGCACTGGCTAGCCGGGCGGTGGTGGCGCGCGCCTTTAATCCCAGCACTTGGGAGGCAGAGGCAGGCGGATTTCTGAGTTCGAGGTCAGCCTGGTCTACAGAGTGAGTTCCAGGACAGCCAGGGCTACACAGAGAAACCCTGACTTGAAAAACCAAAATAAATAAATAAATAAATAAATAAATAAATAAATAAATAAAAATAAAAAGAGCACTAGCTAATCTTCCAGGAAGACCCTAGTTCAATTCCCAGCACCCACATGAGCATTCACAGCTGTATGGAAGTCCAGGATCAGACCCCCTTATACAGACATACAAGCAGGCAAAACACCAATGCATGCATGTGTGTACATATACATATACATATACACATATATACATATATATGTTATATATGAACAGTCTGTTCAGTAATGAGTTGAATAATGGAATTTTACAATCAAGTCATCAAAAAGAACAACAAAAAATAACAAACAAACAAAAAGCCAGACAGTGGTGGCTCATGCCTGTATTCCCAGCACTTGGGAGGCAGAGGAAGGCAGATTTCTGAGTTCGAGACCAAGCTGGGTGTACAGAGTGAGTTCCAGGACAGCCAGGGTTACACAGAGAAACCCTGTCTGGGGGGGGGGGGGGGGAATACAATCAAGTCATACCATTTTGTTACAAGACTTCCTGTAGAGTTCCTCACATTACTATCACAGTCTGATGTCTGTCAGGAAGTATCAGGCCTTGTCACTCATAGGACACAGGTGAAGATCTACTATTCTTATTGTTATCACAAATGACTAATGCAACTACAGAGAGGAAAGGCCTAGTTGGCTCACAGACACTCCACCGCGGCAAGAAAGGAGTGATGCAAGGCAACAAGTGAGAGCCAGACTCCAGCAGCAGCAAACTCTACACTCCATGAAGAAAAGTTTCAAAATATGAAGGAGAAGGTTTTCTCAGCCAAAAGCTTCACACTGCTCATAGACAAACACTATAAGACGGTTAAGAGGAAGTTGTTCGGACAAAATAAATGTGATACTGATAGAAATCAAATAAATAAAGATAAATATGTAATTATGGTTCTATCTCCATTATCTGTGTGAAAATGGATTGCCTAAAGCAAAAGCAATATTGTAAAATAGTAGGTGTCAGACTGAAAGGCTTGTTGATTCAGGA